>NC_134905.1:17538065-17540565 GCF_041734735.1 Babylonia areolata
GCGCTACAGATCAGTCCGAGACATGGCTGAAGTGTGACCTTTCATATATTTCAAGATGTTATCTGCTATTGCAGAAGGTTTGCTGCATAGTCCAATTGGACATTTGTTATAGTTGTTACAGTTGTTTGATGTTAGCGTTTCCTTCTATACTGTGCCTGTGTCTCCCCTTTTAATGTCTTATATTTTCCAGTGCTCTGTGCTCACTACGATCAGCTTCGGATCCACACAACTTACATATACCCAGATTCAAACTCTCGACTGTTGACCGCCGTTCTTTCTCTGTCTCTGGACCTTGCAATTGGAATGAACTTCCTCTTTCGCTTCGTCAAGTCTCCACACTCAGCTCTTTCAAGTCTGGCCTTAAAACCCACCTCTTCCCAAAGTAGCCTCCCTTCCCTGCCTCTTCCTTGTCTTTTTAGTTTTTTTCAGTTTTAGAGTTATGCTTGCGTGAGAATGACTGGTGCGAAAGCGCTTTGATTTGTTTATGCACAAGATTTAGCGCTATATAAGTACCATTATTATTATTATTTATTATTATCTTTCCCCACCACACACACACACATATGCGCACACACACACATTTCCACACATCATTCATCACCCTCTGCCCAATACCGTTCCCACCACCACGCTCCGCCCTCCACCCCCTCCCCCCCCCCCCTTTTTTTTTCGTCTAATATCACTTGAAGTGGAAGACGTTAAACTGAAGACTACTACTACTACCCTTCATATGTATGTATGTAGGATAGTCCGTCGTGTCCGACTATGACCATCAGAACAGCAGAGGAGGTCACTTGTTTCCCGACTATCTGGAGCTAGAATTTGATTATTATTTGTGGAAAGTGTCTTGCCCCACGTTTACATCCCAACTCTCTCGGCCAAGAGGGTTTTAGGACAGTCGGCGTTGGGGATGGTTCCCAAAGTCCAGCTAGCCCCCCAAGGCTGCAGCACTAAGACCCAGTGCAATTTTGCTTCCTTTTTTTGAGAGTCATAGATCGTCCTTCACAAAAGATTAAGCAGCAAATGATTTCCCATTGCAATCGAGAAACCATTGGAGTGGAGTGATGGCCTAGAGGTAACGCGTCCCCCTAGGAAGCGAGAGAATCTGAGCGCACTGGTTCGAATCACGGCTCAGCCGCCGATATTTTCTCCCCCTCCACTAGACCTTGAGTGGTGGTCTGGACGCTAGTCATTCGGATGAGACGATAAACCGAGGTCCTGTGTGTGCAGCATGCACTTAGCGCACGTAAAAGAACCCACGACAACATAAGGGTTGTTCCTGGCAAAATTGTATAGAAAAATCCACCTCGATAGGAAAAATAAATAAAACTTCACGCAGGAAAAAATACAAAAAAAAGAAAAGAAGAAAAAAAAAGGTGGCGCTGTAGTGTAGCGACGCGCTCTCCCCCTGGGGAAAGCAGCCCGAATTTCACACAGAGAAATCTGTTGTGATAAAAAAATAGATTCAAATACAAATGATACAACTCTAAACTTTGCTGTTGACCCAACCGTGAACTTAGGTCACAGAATCTGAACATGCACAACTGACGGAGAACTTGAGGTTTGTCGTGGTAGTTTTTTTTTCTGGTAGTTTGTTCCACCACTCGACGGGCGCAATAGCCGAGTGGTTAACTCTCTCCATACGAACGGCGAAAGAGACGACGTTAACAGCGTTTCACCCCAATTACCATCATCAAAATATTGCAAGCGGAAGGCTCTTATACTGAAGAGGTGAATGTTGACAAAAAATACCACAATTCTGACGACGGAAGCTAAAGGTTGGGTCATTCAGACACCCACTGGACATCCGACGGGTCTGTGTAGAGGAGAAGAGAGGACTGGCCGTACTGAGTGAGTTAAAGCATTGGACTGTCAATCTGAGGGTCCCGGGTTCGAATCACGGTGATGGCGCCTGGTGGGTAAAGGGTGGAGATTTTTACGATCTCCGAGGTCAACATATGTGCAGACCTGCTTAGTGCCTGAACCCCCTTCGTGTGTATATGCAAGCAGAAGATCAAATACGCACGTTAAAGATCCTGTAATCCATGTCGGCGTTCGGTGGGTTATGGAAACAAGAACATACCCAGCATGCACACCCCTGAAAACGGAGTATGGCTGCCTACATGGCGGGGTAAAAACGGTCATACATGTAAAAGCCCACTCGTGTGCATACGAGTGAACGTGGGAGTTGCAGCCCACGAACGCAGAAGAAGAAGAAGAAGTTCCACCGCAGTCAACTTCTCTGTGACGGATGAAGAAAAGAAAAAAAAAAAAATGATTGTCGACATTGTTCAGCCCTTTGGTAGTTTGTTTGTTTGTTTGTTGTTCAAGGCATGTCTGACTGATCGTTTTACCAGGGTGATGAGAAAAGCAAACACACGTGCTTCCCTTTTCTTTCTTTCTTTCTTTTATTCTTTTCTTTCTTTTCTTTTTTCATCTTGCCGTCGGTAGGAAGATTACGTCACAGAGAGAGAGGTGGGCGGGGGTGGGGGGGGGGGGG
>NC_134905.1:17543065-17548065 GCF_041734735.1 Babylonia areolata
TTGTGTGTTTTACTCTCAGTGTACAGGGCTTTCACTATGTTCATTCGCCCAAGTGGTCTTTTTCGGAAAATACTAAAATCAATACGACGAGTAGACTTTATAGATCTATTGGCTGAGCCCTGAAGGTCATGGGCAAAAATCAATTGTGTACACATATTTATACATATTCAAAGTGCGTGCTCATATTCTTCGTGAACGCGAACGACGCCATTTTGTTTCAAGTTGTTGACCTGCCCGTTCAATCCTATATTCAATCGACAATACACGATAACATGTGATGGAAAGTTAGAGAAGGAGACCGTTAAATATTTATTCAGAGAAAGATTTGTGAACGCCTCATCACTTACTGGATTATGCCCCAAACCGCCATAAAAATATCCACAGAATCAGTTGGAATTCACAGTTAAAAATAATAAACCATGCGAATTAATACCCTTGAATTGATGAAACGTAAAATTTCCAGTCTTGACTTTTCTCAAAATGAAGTCCTTTTCACTTCATACGACGTTTAGAAGTACTTGTACTTGGCTCTACATGTTACTAGTTTAACAAAATACTCAATTTTCATATCAACTTTAAAACTATAAAACTAGAATGAACATAATAGAGAAATTGAATCGATCGTGTCAACCGGGTGTAACTAAACTTGTACATCTATCTAAATCCAGAGAAAATGGCTAAATGTTGCAGTGCGATTGCGGCGATAGCCACATCTCCTTTACAAAAAAAATTTAATTGCCCTAATGCTTTTTTTTGAATGCCCAAGATACACCAGAATAATATGATTCAAACAGCGTTCTCACTGAGAATCCCGCAATCGATTTATCGCCCTTAAAAAGCCTGTTAAAATGTTTTATGTTTGAACGTCATTTAAGGTGTCACGATAGTGTAATGGGTAAGACAGTTTCTTCTCACCCGAACACGGAGGGTTCGAATCTGCCATTAGGACTTTTTTTTTTCCTTTTTCTTTTTCTTTTAACCCGAAGCTTCATAATAACAAATACAGAACACATTTTAACGATTAGATTTTTGTTAAACTCACTCAGTACGGCCAGTCCTCTCTTCTCCTCTACACAGACCCCTCGGATGTCCAGTGGGTGTCTGAATGACCCAACCTTTAGCTTCCGTCGTCAGAATTGTGGTATTCTTTGTCAACATTCACGTCTTCAGTATAAGAGCCTTCCGCCTGCAATATTTTGATGATGGTAATTGGGATGAAACGCTGTTAACGTTGTCTCTTTCGCCGTTCGTATGGAAAGAGTTAAAGCGTATCACAAGTGAGTCTTGAAGGCCTTGCCTCTCCTGTTTACCAGTGTGCTAGATGAATCAGTAGCACAAGCAGCATTGATGTGAAAGCTGTGTACTTTGTGAATCGAGAAATAGTTTTCAGTTTGTCTATTTGCATTGTTAGTATTGTCCTTAGAGCAGAGCAGAGCACAGCACAGCACAGCACAGCACAGCACTGCACTACATAGCACAACACAGCACTGCACTACACAGAACAGCACAGCACAGCACAGCACAGCATGTAGTTTTCAGTTTGTCTATTCGCATTGTTAGTATTGTTCTTAGAGCACAGCACAGCACAGCACAGCACAGCACAGCATAGCACTGCACAGCACAGCGCAGCACAGCACAGCACATAGTGTGTAGTTTTCAGATTGTCTATTCGCATTGTTAATATTGTCCTCAGAGCACAGCACAGCACAGCAGAGCACTACATAGCACAGCACAGCACTGCACTACATAACACAGCACAGCACAGCACATAGTGTGTAGTTTTCAGTTTGTCGATTCGCATTGTTAGTATTGTCCTAAGAGCACAGCACAGCACAGCACAGCACAGCACAGCACAGCACAGCATGTAGTTTTTGGTTCGTCTATTCGCATTGTTATTATTGTACTCACAGCATAGCACAGCACAGCACAGCACAGCACAGCACTGCACAGCACAGCATGTAGTTTTTGGTTCGTCTATTCGCATTGTTATTATTGTACTCACATCACAGCACATAGTGCAGTTTTCGGTTCGTCTGTTCGCATTGTTAGTATTGTCCTTAGAGCACAGCACAGCACTACACAGCACAGCACAGCACAGCACTGCACAGCACAGCACAGCACAGCACAGCACAGCACTGCACTACATAGCACAGCACAGCACTGCACTGCACTACATAGCACAGCACAGCACAGCACAGCATGTAGTTTTTGGTTCGTCTATTCGCATTGTTATTATTGTACTCACATCACAGCACATAGTGCAGTTTTCGGTTCGTCTGTTCGCATTGTTAGTATTGTCCTTAGAGCACAGCACAGCACAGCACAGCACAGCACAGCACAGCACTGCACAGCACAGCATGTAGTTTTTGGTTCGTCTATTCGCATTGTTATTATTGTACTCACATCACAGCACATAGTGCAGTTTTCGGTTCGTCTGTTCGCATTGTTAGTATTGTCCTTAGAGCACAGCACAGCACAGCACAGCACAGCACTACACAGCACAGCACAGCACAGCACTGCACAGCACAGCACAACACTGCACTACATAGCACAGCACAGCACTGCACTACATAGCACAGCACTGCACAGCACAGCACAACACTGCACTACATAGCACAGCACAGCACTGCACAGCACAGCACAGCACTGCACTACATAGCACAGCACAGCACTGCACTACATAGCACAGCACAGAACAGCACAGCACTGCACTACATAGCACAGCACAGCACTGCACAGCACAAAACTGCACTACATAGCACAGCACAGCACTGCACAGCACAGCACAGCACAGCACTGCACTACATAGCACAGCACTGCACTACATAGCACAGCTCAGCACAGCACAGCACTGCACTACATAGCACAGCACTGCACTACATAGCACAGCTCAGCACAGCACTGCACTACACAGCACAGCATAGCACTACATAGCACAGCACAGCACATAGTGTGTAGTTTTCGGTTTGTCGATTCGCATTGTTAGTATTGTCCTTAGAGCACAGCACAGCACAGCACAGCACAGCACAGCACAGCACAGCACAGCACAGCACAGCACAGCATGTAGTTTTTGGTTCGTCTATTCGCATTGTTATTATTGTACTCACAGCACTGCACAACACAGCACAGCACAGCACAGCACAGCACAGCACAGCACAGCACAGCACAGCACAGCATGTAGTTTTTGGTTCGTCTATTCGCATTGTTATTATTGTACTCACAGCACAGCACTGCACAGCACAGCACAGCACAGCACAGCACAGCACAGCACAGCACTGCACAGCACAGCATGTAGTTTTTGGTTCGTCTATTCGCATTGTTATTATTGTACTCACATCACAGCACATAGTGCAGTTTTCGGTTCGTCTGTTCGCATTGTTAGTATTGTCCTTAGAGCACAGCACAGCACAGCACAGCACAGCACTACACAGCACAGCACAGCACAGCACAGCACTGCACTGCACAGCACAACACTGCACTACATAGCACAGCACAGCACAGCACAGCACAACACTGCACTACATAGCACAGCACAGCACTGCACAGCACAGCATAGCACTACACAGCACAGCACTACACAGCACAACACATCGTGTGTAGTTTACGGCTCGTCTATTCGCATTGTTAGTATTGTCCTTAGAGCACAGCACAGCACAGCACAGCACAGCACAGCACAGCACTACATAGCACAGCACAGCACTGCACTACATAGCACAGCACAGCACAGCACAGCACAGCACTACACAGCACAGCACTACATAACACAGCACAGCACTGCACTACATAGCACAGCACAGAACAGCACTGCGTAGCACTGCACAGCACAGCACAGCACATAGTGTGTAGTTTACGGCTCGTCTATTCGCATTGTTATTATTGTCCTCAGAGTTATCTATTCAAGTGACCTTAACTCACTCAGTATGGCCAGTCCTCTCTTCTCCTCTACACAGACCCGTCGGATGTCCTGTGGGTGTCTGAATGACCCAGCCTTTAGTTTCCGTCGTCAGAATTGTGGTATTCTTTGCCAACATTCACCTCTTCAGTATAAGAGCCTTCCGCTTGCAATATTTTGATGATGGTAATTGGGATGAAACGCAAAGAGACGACGTTAACAGCGTTTCACCCCAATTACCATCATCAAGATAGCGCAAGCGGAAGGCTCTTATACTGAAGAGGTGAATGTTGACAAAGAATACCACAATTCTGACGACGGAAGCTAAAGGTTGGGTCATTCAGACACCCACTGGACATCCGATGGGTCTGTGTAAGAGGAGAAGAGAGGACTGGCCGTACTGAGTGAGTTAACGTCGTCTCTTTCGCCGTTCGTATGGAGAGAGTTAACCCCTCGCGGAGTCTCAAGAGGCCTTGACGTCAAGTAGTTATCAACACAGACGGTTTGTCGTTTGGAGAATGGAAGTGGTCTGGGAATAATCGAGCGTATAAGAATATGTATGAGAGAGAGAGAGAGAGAGAGAGGGGGGGGGAGAAGGAAAGGCCATCGACGGAGAGAGAGAGAGAGAGAGAGAGAGAGGGAGAGAGAGAGAGAGAGAGGGAGAGAGAGAGAGATGGGGATGTGGGGGGGTGGAGAAGGAGAGAAAGGCCATCGACGGAGAGAGAGAGAGAGAGAGAGAGAGAGAGAGAGAGAGAGAGAGAGAGAGAGATCGCGATCTTTTATTCAGATTAAGGCCAAAGCCCCTTACTGAAGGGGGTCATACAAGAAAAAGAAAGAAAGAAAATGTCTTGACACGATAAACCAACAGAGAGAGAAAGAGAGAGGGAGATGAAGAGAGAGAGAGAGACACAGAGAGAGAGAGAGGGAGGGAGAGAGAAAGAGAGAGAGACGAAGAGAGAGGGGAGAGAGAGAGAGAGACAGAGAGAGAAACAGAGAGAGACAGAGATAGAGAGAGGCAGAGAGAGAGACAGAGAGAGACAGAGATAGAGAGAGACAGAGAGAGACACAGAGAGAGACACAGAGAGACAGACAGACAGACAGACAGAGA
>NC_134905.1:17553065-17555565 GCF_041734735.1 Babylonia areolata
TGTGTCTACCTGTCTGTCTGTCTCTCCCCGCCCCTCTCTCTGTCTGTCTGTCTGTCTTTCCCCGCCCCTCTCTCTGTGTCTGTCTGTCTGTCTGTCTTTCCCCGCCCCTCTCTCTGTGTCTGTCTGTCTGTTCCCGCCCCTCTCTCTGTGTCTACCTGTCTGTCTGTCTGTCTTTCCCCGCCCCTCTCTCTGTGTCTACCTGTCTGTCTGTCTGTCTTTCCCCGCCACTCTCTCTGTGTCTACCCGTCTGTCTGTCTGTCTTTTCCCGCCCCTCTCTCTGTGTCTACCTGTCTGTCTGTCTGTCTCTCCCCGCCCCTCTCTCTGTGTCTACCTGTCTACCTGTCTGTCTGTCTGTCTTTCCCCGCCCCTCTCTCTGTGTCTACCTGTCTGTCTGTCTGTCTGTCTTTCCCCGCCCCTCTCTCTGTGTCTACCTGTCTGTCTGTCTGTCTGTCTTTCCCCGCCCCTCTCTCTGTGTCTACCTGTCTGTCTGTCTGTCTGTCTGTCTGTCTTTCCCCGCCCCTCTCTCTGTGTCTACCTGTCTGTCTGTCTGTCTGTCTTTCCCCGCCCCTCTCTCTGTGTCTACCTGTCTGTCTGTCTGTCTGTCTTTCCCCGCCCCTCTCTCTGTGTCTACCTGTCTGTCTGTCTGTCTGTCTGTCTTTCCCCGCCCCTCTCTCTGTGTCTACCTGTCTGTCTGTCTGTCTGTCTGTCTTTCCCCGCCCCTCTATCTGTGTCTACCTGTCTGTCTGTCTGTCTGTCTGTCTTTCCCCGCCCCTCTCTCTGTGTCTACCTGTCTGTCTGTCTGTCTTTCCCCGGCCGCCCCTCTCTCTGTGTCTACCTGTCTGTCTACCTGTCTGTCTGTCTGTCTGTGTTTCCCCGCCCCTCTCTCTGTGTCTACCTGTCTGTCTGTCTGTCTTTCCCCGCCCCTCTCTCTGTGTCTACCTGTCTGTCTGTCTTTCCCCGCCCCTCTCTCTGTGTCTACCTGTCTGTCTGTCTGTCTTTCCCCGCCCCTCTCTCTGTGTCTACCTGTCTGTCTGTCTGTCTTTTCCCGCCCCTCTCTCTGTGTCTACCTGTCTGTCTGTCTGTCTTTCCCCGCCCCTCTCTCTGTGTCTACCTGTCTGTCTGTCTGTCTGTCTTTCCCCGCCCCTCTCTCTGTGTCTGTCTGTCTGTCTGTCTGTCTGTCTTTCCCCGCCCCTCTCTCTGTGTCTACCTGTCTGTCTGTCTGTCTGTCTTTCCCCGCCCCTCTCTCTGTGTCTGTCTGTCTGTCTGTCTGTCTTTCCCCGCCCCTCTCTCTGTGTCTACCTGTCTGTCTGTCTGTCTTTCCCCGCCCCTCTCTCTGTGTCTGTCTGTCTGTCTGTCTGTCTGTCTTTCCCCGCCCCTCTCTCTGTGTCTGTCTGTCTGTCTGTCTGTCTTTCCCCGCCCCTCTCTCTGTGTCTACCTGTCTGTCTGTCTTTCCCCGCCCCTCTCTCTGTGTCTACCTGTCTGTCTGTCTGTCTGTCTTTCCCCGCCCCTCTCTCTGTGTCTGTCTGTCTGTCTTTCCCCGCCCCTCTCTCTGTGTCTGTCTGTCTGTCTTTACCTGCCCCTCTCTCTGTGTCTGTCTGTCTTTCCCTGCCCCTCTCTGTGTGTCTGTCTGTCTTTCCCCGCCCCTCTCTCTGTGTCTGTCTGTCTGTCTGTCTTTCCCCGCCCCTCTCTCTGTGTCTACCTGTCTGTCTGTCTTTCCCCGCCCCTCTCTCTGTGTCTGTCTGTCTGTCTGTGTTTCCCCGCCCCTCTCTCTGTGTCTGTCTGTCTGTCTGTCTGTCTTTCCCCGCCCCTCTCTCTGTGTCTACCTGTCTGTCTGTCTGTCTTTCCCCGCCCCTCTCTCTGTGTCTACCTGTCTGTCTGTCTGTCTGTCTTTCCCCGCCCCTCTCTCTGTGTCTACCTGTCTGTCTGTCTGTCTGTCTGTCTGTCTTTCCCCGCCCCTCTCTCTGTGTCTACCTGTCTGTCTACCTGTCTGTCTGTCTGTCTTTCCCCGCCCCTCTCTCTGTGTCTACCTGTCTGTCTGTCTGTCTTTCCCGGCCCCTCTCTCTGTGTCTACCTGTCTGTCTGTCTGTCTTTCCCCGCCCCTCTCTCTGTGTCTACCTGTCTGTCTGTCTGTCTGTCTTTCCCCGCCCCTCTCTCTGTGTCTACCTGTCTGTCTGTCTCTCTGTCTTTCCCCGCCCCTCTCTGTGTGTCTACCTGTCTGTCCGTATGTCTGTCTGTCTTTCCCCGCCCCTCCCTCTGTGTCTACCTGTCTGTCTGTCTGTCTGTCTTTCCCCGCCCCTCTCTCTGTGTCTGTCTGTCTGTATGTCTGTCTGTCTTTCCCCGCCCCTCTCTCTGTGTCTACCTGTCTGTATGTCTGTCTGTCTTTCCCCGCCCCTCTCTCTGTGTCTACCTGTCTGTCTGTCTGTCTCTCCCCGCCCCTCTCTCTGTGTCTACCTGTCTGTCTGTCTGTCTCTCCCCGCCCCTCTCTCTGTGTCTGTCTGTC
>NC_134905.1:17570565-17573065 GCF_041734735.1 Babylonia areolata
CCCTCCCTCTCTTTCGATATCTCTCTCTCGATATCTCTCTCTCTCCCTACCTCCCTTTCTTTCGATATCTCTCTCTCTCCCTACCTTCCTCTCTTTCGATATCTCTCTCTCTCTCTCCCTCCGTCCCTCTCTTTCGATATCTCTTTCTCTCCATCCCTCCCTCTCTTTCGATATCGCTCTCTCGATATCTCTCTCTCTCCCTCCCTCTCTCTCTTTCGATATCTCTCCTCTCTCTTTCTTTTCCTCCCTCTCCCTGCGCGCTCGCCTGTGTCAGCATGAGTTATCGCGTTAAAGAAAATATGTACTAAGTACAGTGTAGAATATATATATATATATATATATATATATATATATATATATATATATATATATATATATATATATATATATAAATGTATTTCTTGTGTGTGTGCGTGTAAATGTCTCGTGATGTGTCACAATGCAGTGTGTGTGTGTGTGTGTGTGTGTGTGTGTGTGTGTGTGTGTGTGTGTGTGTGCGCGCGCGCGAGGGAGAAAGAGCGAGAGACAGAGAGAGAAGGGGAGAGGGGGGAGGTGTGTGCGCGCGCACGTGAGGTCCACAACTGATGAACAATGACAACTTATTCAGGTCCACGACTACACGGTACCATGAAACTTGTAGAGCTGAGTTTAACGACTTATCGGCAGTGAGCCCTTAAGGTCAAGTTGTTCGTGAATGTGGTCTTATCCATGGGGAGGGGAGGGGGGCTGGGGGGCATGTGGGGGTGCAGGGGGTTGTGGGGGGTGATGTGGTCAAGGCGTTGGTCCTGTCGTCTTGTGGGGGTGTAGTCCTGAGGGTGCCATGAAACACGAGTACACACACACACACACACACACACACACACACATATATATATATATATATATATATATATATATATATAGTAACTACGTGGGCACGTGTGTGTGGAAGGTAGAGAGAGATATATATATAGGAGTTAGCTGGGGATGGGGGGGTGGGGTTGGGGGGGGGGGGGGTAAGAAAGGGGAATGGAGTGTAGGAGCGAAGGGGCAGGGGAGGGTGAGGGGAGAGGTGGGGGGGTAGGCTCGCGAAAGAGCACTGGGTGTGATCACAGGTGTGAATCCGGGAGGTTCCATTCATATATATTCTTACACTGAAACCAGTCTAGACTGACATCGGTTAGCGTAAGCAGCACCGACTTGAAGTATGTGTATATATATACACCTTGTGAATGGAGAGAGTTAACCACCACTATTTTACTGTTTGAAGCCAGTCCGTTGGGGGTTTCTATTCCATACCGCATGTGTGGTTGGACAGTTCAACTTCAACCAAATTTTGCAACGCCGACCACCACCGATCCTAAGCCCTTGAAAAAAAAGGAAGGAGGATGTGGGGTTTGGGTGGGGTGCGGAGGCGGGGGTGCGGGGCTTCACTGAACCCTATTGTGAAAGGATTAAGTTCTACAAGGTGTGGTTGAGAGAGCGTCCTGTGTTAGTGTGGGCTTGTTTGTTTTGTTTGTTGTTTTTTTTCCTGAATTTTTGAAATGATTAGCGTGTTGTCTCTGACTGGGAACGGTTAAGCTGCGCCTTTTATTTAAAAATAGATTATATATTCATCAAGGTGAGGCCCCTTGATCTGCATTCCGTTTATTGGTCAGTTTAAGAACAGGGTTATATTATTTAGGAAAATTCTTGAATGCTCTTTTTTTTTTTTTTTCTAACATGTTGACATAGCCTGTGGATTAGATCTGGTTTCTGACGGGCGCAATAGCTGAGTGGTTAAAGCGTTGGACTGTCAATCTGAGGGTCCCGGGTTCGAATCACGGTGACGGCGCCTCGTGGGTAAAGGGTGGATATTTTTACGATCTCCCAGGTCAACATATGTGCAGACCTGCTAGTGCCTGAACCCCCTTCGTGCGTATATGGAAGCAGAAGATCAAATACGCACGTTAAAGATCCTGTAATCCATGTCAGCGTTCGGTGGGTTATGGAAACAAGAACATACCCAGCATGCACACCCCTGAAAACGGAGTATGGCTGCCTACATGGCGGGGTAAAAACGGTCATACACGTAAACGCCTACTCGTGTGCATACGAGTGAACGCAGAAGAAGAAGAAGAGGAAGATTGGTTTCTAAAATTATTTTCGTGACGTCCTCTGTTGCTGATTAATAAACGCTGACGTTCACTGTCTGTAGCTGATAAACGTTGACACTCTCTGTCTCTAATAAACATCGACACCATCTGGAAACGAACAAAACAATAAATGAGGCCAGGAGATGAAATGATTAACAAATAGTAAAGAGTGGTAACTCTCTCCATTCACAAGGTACACAACTTCAAGTCAGTGCTGCTTCCGCTACCGATTCAGCTAGCACACAGGGTAAATAAAAGGTACATTGGAACAAACCCAGACACTTCCTCAAAAAAGGAAGCGCTGGGCCTGTGCAATTACCGATCATCTGACATGTGCACACAGCAGCAAAGACAGAAGAAATGTGCAAAATGATCGGTATAAGGAC
>NC_134905.1:17580565-17585565 GCF_041734735.1 Babylonia areolata
GAGAGAGAGAGAGACAGATAGAGAGAGAGGAGAGAATGAGAGAGAGAGACAGAGAGAGAGAAAGAGAGACACAGAGAGAGACAGTGAGAGAGAGAGAGAGAGAGAGAGAGAGAGAGAGAGAGAGAGCCAGACAGACAGACAAAGACACAGACACAAACAGGGACAGACAGACAGACAGAAAGGGAAACAGAGACAGTGAGAGAGTGAGTGAGACACACACACACACACACACACACACACACACACACACACACACACACACACACAGAGCGCACGCGAATGCGTGTTCATGTATGTATACACGTGTACACGCGTGCATAATACTGTGTATTAAATGCGTGCTGAAAAACAAAAAAGAAAAAAAAAAGAAGAATAGAAAAGAAAAACAAAGAGAAGAGATAAAGATGTGACATAGAAGGCAAAAACAAAACAACAGACACACACACACACACACACACACACACACACACACACACACACACACACACACAAAACCCAACGAAATCCTCCACCCTCCTCTCATCCCCCCCCCCCACCCCAGTTCCCGTCACCCAAACGTTTCCTCACATCCCTCGCTTCCCCCCTTCACCCCCCCCTCCCCTCCCACCACCTTCCCTCCGTCTCTTGTTCCCTACCCCCCCCCCCCTCACCCCAAACCAACCACCCACCACCCACCACCCACCACCACCCTCAACCTACCCCCCCCACCACACCGTCTCAACCACACACACACACATACACACGCACACACACACCCTTTCATTGTGTTTTTTGTATTTGTATTTCTTTTTATCACAACAGATTTCTCTGTGTGAAATTCGGGCTGCTCTCCCCAGGGAGAGCGCGTCGCTATACTGCAGCGCCACCCATTTTTTTTGTATTTTTTTCCTGCATGCAATTTTATTTGTTTTTCCTATCGAAGTGGATTTTTCTACAGAATTTTGCCAGGAACAACCCTTTTGTTGCCGTGTGTTCTTTTACGTTCGCTAAGTGCATGCTAGCACACGGGACCTCGGTTTATCGTCTCATCCGAATGACTAGCGTCCAGACCACCACTCAAGGTCTACTAGTGGAGGAGAAGAAGAAAATATCGGCGGCTGAGCCGTGATTCGAAGCAGCGCACTCAGATTCTCTCGCTTCATAGGCGGTCGCGTTACCTCTCTCTAGGCCATCACTCCACATTATCTCAGCTCAGGCCCAGATATTAGAATAAAGTGGACACTGTAGGGCTAGGCCTTACTATACCCCCTATACACAGTCAGGATGATTCCCATTTACACTACACCCTCTCCACCACACACACACACACGCACACGCACACACACACCCTTTCATTGTGTTTTTGAAAAATAAAATTATCTCAGCTCAGACCCAGATATTAGAATAAAGTGGACACTGTAGGGCTAGGCCTTACTATACCCCTTATACACAGTCAGGATGGTTCCCATTTACACTACACCCTCTCCACCACACACACACACACGCACACGCACACACACCCTTTCATTGTGTTTTTTTAAAAATAAAATTATCTCAGCTCAGGCGCCAGATATTAGAAAAAAGCGGACACTGTAGGGCTAGGCCTTGCCCCCCCCCACCCCCCCATACACACAGTCAGGATGAGTCCCATTTACACTGGAGGAGTGTCTGTCTCTGGTGGTGGTGGTGGTTGTACAGGAAGTCGAGAGGATATCCCATGACCCCTGTTCGAGGCACGGCTCTCTCTCTCTCTCTCTCTCCAGCCGGATTCTTAGGTCGGCCATCCTTCCCCCCCCCTCCCCCCCCAACAGGAACGTGTGTAGATGGCAGCTGCCTTGACTGTTATGAACGTGTATCTGTTTGGCCAATGTTTGCATTCGGTGGTTTCACAATCGCATTTCAACAAATACGAGCTCTCTGTCTCTGTCTCTGTCTCTCTCTCTCTTTCACTCACTGTCTCTGTCTCCCTTTCTGTCTGTCTTTGTCTGTCTGACTGTCTGTCTTTCTCTCTCACTGTCTCTCTCTCTTTGTCTCTCTTTCTCTCTATCTCTCTGTCTGTCTGTCTCTGTCTCTCCCCCCCCGTCTCTCTCTCTGTCTGTCTCTCTCTGTATATATATTTATCTGTATATATTTATATATATCTTTCTCTCTGTCTCTGTCTCTCTCTTTGTCTATGTATACGTGTATAATATATATATTTATGTACACACACACACACACACACACACACACACACACACACACACACACAGAGTGAAAGAGAGAGAGAGAGAGAGAGAGAGAGAGAGAGAGAGAGAGAGAGAGAGTTTACATGTTAACTGAATAATCTGAAGGGCAATTCTATTACATCTGTTAGTACATCTTGCTGTAGTCTGTCCACAGCTGCAACGATTGTCTTTCAGCATTGGTACCTGGAATTTATAGACCAGTCAGTCGTGTGAATGTTTTTGTTATCTATCTATCTATCTCTCTCTATATATATAAATTATAATGCATTTACCAAAGTTATATTCACACCGTCCGACAACCGTGTTTTGCATGTATTTGTATTTCTTTTTATCACAACAGATTTCTCTCTGTGTGAAATTCGGGCTGCTCTCCCCAGGGAGAGCGCGTCGCTACACTACAGCGCCACCCATTAAAAAAAAAAAAAAGAATTTCCTGCGTGCAGTTTTATTTGTTTTTCCTATTCGAAGTGGATTTTTTTCTACAGAATTTTGCCAGGAACAACCCGTTTTGTTGCCGTGGGTTCTTTTACGTGCGCTAAGTGCATGCTAGCACACGGGACCTCGGTTTATCGTCTCATCCGAATGACTAGCGTCCAGACCACCACTTAAGGTCTACTAGTGGAGGGGGGGGGAGAAAATATCGGCGGCTGAGCCGTGATTCGAATCGAACCAGCACGCGTTGATTCTCTCGCTTCCTAGGCGGACAGCGTTACCTCTAGGCCATCACTCCACGATTTCAGATTCCTCTTCAGTTACATGGACTGGTCATGCTTGTGTTTTGTCGTCTTTCTGTGTCGAACGAACAGGGTTACGTTGTTTTTTTTTTTTTTTTTTTTTAATGAATTATTTCCTTATGGCGATGGGTTGTCATTATCGTGAGTGATATGGATGGATGGATACCACTTCTGTTGACCGCTACGTTTGGTAACACAAGTCACGAGGTCCTGACGAAATGCCAGCTCACAAGCATATATATATATATATATATATATAGTCATTCGGATGAGACGATAAACCGAGGCCCCGTGTGCAGCATGCACTTAACGCACGCAAAAGAACCCCACGGCAACAAAACAGGTTGTTCCTGGCAAGAAAAATCCACTGCGACAGGAAAAAAAACAAAACAACAAAAACAAATAAAACTGCACGCAGGGAAAAAAAAAAAATATTAAAGAAAAAAAGGGTGGCGCTGTAGTATAATATAGCGACGCGCTCTCCCTGGGGAGAGAGGTCAGAATTTTTCACACAGAGAAATCTGTCGTGATTAACTCACTCAGTACGGCCAGTCCTCTCTTCTCCTCTACACAGACCTCTCGGATGTCCAGTGGGTGTCTCAATGACCCAACCTTTAGCTTCCGTCGTCAGAATTGTGGTATTCTTTGTCAACATTCACCTCTTCAGTATAAGAGCCTTCCGCTTGCAATATTTTGATGGTGGTAATTGGGGTGAAACGCTGTTAACGTCGTCTCTTTCGCCGTTCGTATGGAGAGAGTTAAAAGAGAAATACAAATACAAATGACCGATGGTCAGGTTACGATGGACACGGGGCTGTACAAAAAGGGGCCGAACTGTTGTTGTTGTTTTATCCAAAGCAGGAAAGGAGGAATTTTTGTTTTAATGTCCCGTCACCCATATCGGTGATTGAAGACATTTTTGTTGAAGTATTTATGAATACATTTGCGTATTATCGGTTAGAAGGGGTGGGAGATGTGGATGAATAGAGAGTTGGGGGGGGGGGGGGAACTGGGCAAATGAGGGTGGAATTTGAAAAAAAAAATCTAAATACAATTACAGGAAATTACTTAAAGGACTTCGTAAAAGAGAAGTCGTTAAACGGACAAGCGGAACAACTGATAATGAATGCAAAAAGTCAAAAACATCAACGTTCCCTGTCACTTGTGAAAACACACTTTCGTGTACATAAGGCTTCATCAAGCTACAGTAAAAAAAAAAGAAAAAAAAAAAGAAGAAAAAAAAGAAGCTTAATTGTCATGTTTACTAAAGCATATGCACTTGAAATTAGAACAATACTTGGTCCGTAATGAATTTGATAATGGTCTGAGAGCTAAACTCAGAGTTAGTCTGCGAATCGGACCAAAGTTCGAGATTGTCAACTGACGAGGTTTTAGACTTGAACCAAAGCACCAAAGCAGGAAATCAACTGACGAGGTTTTAGACTTGAACCAAAGCACCAAAGCAGGAAATCAACTCTTCAGAACAAACCGAACGGGAGAGGAGCAAACAAGGGACCGTGACCCTGGTCTACTTTCCTGTTCAGTGTATTTCCACGATTGCACAGGCGACAGCAGCGCTCACAAAACTGAGGTACATCTGGAACGACCGGAACATTGCACTCGGCTCTGAGATCAGACTGATGCGTACCCTGGTGACATCAGTACTCTTGTATGCATGTGAATCGTGGACCTTAACAGCTGAAATAGAAAAGAGAATACAGTCCACTGAGATGAGATGCTTTCGAAGACTCCTGGGCATCTCCTACAAAGATCATATCACGAACGAAGAAGTTCGAAACGGAATCAGACAAGTCATTGGGCCGTACGAAGATCTGTTGACCTTGGTCAAGAGACGCAAGCTCAAATGGTATGGCCATGTCATGAGATCATCAGGGCTTGCCAGGACATTCCTGCAGGGTACAATGCAAGGAGGGAGAAGGAGAGGCAGACAGAGGAAGAGATGGGAGGACAACATCCCAGAATGGACGGGCTTGAGGTTGAGCGATACAATCAGGAGGTCAGAAAACCGAGAGGATTGGAGGATGCTGGTTGCCAGATC
>NC_134905.1:17593065-17598065 GCF_041734735.1 Babylonia areolata
TTTCTTTCTCTCTCTTTCTCTCTCTCCTAACTTTCTCCATCCCCTCCCCCCCCCCCCCATCTCCCCTCTCTGTCTTTCTCTACCCACTCTTTCTTTCTTTCTCTCCTAAATCTCTCCATCCCCTCCAACCCCCCCCCCCCCACCCCCCCGACCCCCTTAGGCTAACTTTCTCCCCTCACCCCCCCCCCTCTATCTTTCTCTCCCCCTAACTCTCTCCCTTCCACTCCACCCTCCCTTTTCTTAGTCTTACTCTCTCCCCCCTCTCACTCTCTCCCCCTCCCCCCTCTCTCTTTCTCTCTCTCTCTCTCCCCCAACTCTCTCCCTTCCACTCCAACAACCCCTCCCCCACACTCCTCCTAAGTCTTAACTCTCTCCCCTCACTCTCTCTCCCACCCCCCCCCACCCCCTATCCCCACTTCCCCCCCTCCCACCCTCTCTCACTCTCTCTCTCTCTCTGTGTTTCTTTTGTGACCTCGCATTGATCGATAGGAGAAGAAACATTGTCCCACTGAGCCGCCGTGTCTACGTCTGAACGTTGTTGTGTGTAGAACGCAGGGAGTTAAAACTAAATACGATCACAAGAGCTATTTGAAAAAAGAAAAAAAAGAAAAAAGAAAAAAAAAAAGGGGGTGGGGGGGGGGGGGGGGGGGGAGGGGGGAGAGACAAAGAGAGAAAGAAATTGAAAGAAGAAGATGAACAAGAACAAGAAGAACAAGAAGAAAACTTTGCAGAAGAACAGCTGCTTTTGAACTGTGTATACATACAAAAGGAATCGAGGACACACAGAGAGAGAGAGAGAGAGAGAGAGAGAGAGAGAGAGAGAGAGAGACAGAGATTGTTGGAGGAAAGGGGGGGGGGGGGTAGGAAGGGGACTGTATCGGTGGTGGATAAGCTCCTTGCCTTGCTTGCAGAAGCGGACGGCACTTTTGAAGTCAGGATGGCGAGATGGCCAAAGGCATTGCCGCTTCGAACTGGAATAATCGATCGTTTGCAAAACTTATAGGGGAGAACTAAAGAAAGTAGAAACGACACACACACACACACACACACACACACACACACACACACACACACACACACACACACAAAACAACAACAAAGAAAGAAAAGAATTTGAATAAAAGAAAAAAACAAAACAAAACCAATCAGTCGTTGCATTATTCCTTCTCTTTAATTTCCTCCCTGAAATTAGCGCTCAATTTACAGTCCCATTCTCAATGAAACTGAAAGTAAATGAGGAACAAAAAAAGAGAAAGAAACAAATACATAGATACAATTAAAACAAGCTTGCCCAGGTTTTTTTTTGTGTTTTTTTTTTTAAGGGCCGGGATGCATGAGTTAGAAATCTCAACAGCGCAAAGTTTTGATTAGCTTTAGGGATCGTCTCTTCTTCTTCTTCTGCGTTCACTCGTATGCACACGAGTGGGCTTTTACGTGTATGACCGTTTTTAACCCCGCCATGTAGGCAGCCATACTCCGTTTTCGGGGGGTGTGCATGCTGGGTATGTTCTTGTTTCCATAACCCACCGAACGGTGACATGGATTACAGGATCTTTAACGTGCGTATTTGATCTTCTGCTTGCATATACACACGAAGGGGGTTCAGGCACTAAGCAGGTCTGCACATATGTTGACCTGGGAGGTCGTAAAAATCTCCACCCTTTACCCACCAGGCGCCGTCACCGTGATTCGAACCCGGGACCCTCAGATTGACAGTCCAACGCTTTCACCTCTCGGCTATTGCGCCCGTCAGGGATCGTCTCAAGTCTGTGGAATTAGCTGTGAAGGCTTGGGGAACCTTCTAGCGCTAAGCAAACTTAGCGTGTCCCAAGTTTGTGGAATTGGCGAAGATTTGAGTAACATTCTAACGATAAGGAAACTTAGCGTGTCCCAAAGTCTGTGGAATTAGCGAAGATTTGGGGAACATTCTAACGCTAAGCAAACTTAGTCGCTGCTAAGATATGCCCATGCTGGCGGAGACTTTGGGAACATTCTAACGATAAGAAAACTTAGCGTGCCCCAAGTCTGTGGAATTCGCGAAGGTTTGGGGAACATTCTAACGCTAAGCAAACTTAGCGTGTCCCAAAGTCTTTGGAATTCGCGAAGATTTGGGGAACATTCTAACGCTAAGCAAACTTAGCGTGTCCCAAAGTCTGTGGAATTCGCGAAGATTTGGGGAACATTCTAACGCTAAGCAAACTTAGCGTGTCCCAAGTCTGTGGAATTAGCGAAGATTTAGGGAACATTCTAACGCTAAGCAAACTTAGTCGCTGCTAAGATATGCCCATGCTGGCGGAGACTTTGGGAACATTCTAACGATAAGGAGACTTAGCGTGTCCGACGTTTGTGGAATGAGCGAAGATTTGTGGAACATTCTAACGCTAAGCAAACTTACCGTATCCAATGTTTGTGGAATGAGCGAAAACTTGGGGAACATTTTAACGCTAAGCTAACTTAGCGTGTCCACAGTTTGTGGAATGAGCGAAAACTTGGGGAACACTCTAACGTTAAGCAAACTTAGCGTGTCCCAAAGTCTGTGGAATTAGCGAAGATTTGTGGAACATTCTATCACTAAGCAAACTTAGCGTGTCCAACGTTTGTGGAATGAGCGAAAACTTGGGGAACACTTTAACGCTAAGCAAACTTAGCGTGTCCCAAAGTCTGTGGAATTAGCGAAGATTTGTTGAACATTCTATCGCTAAGCAAACTTAGCGTGTCCAACGTTTGTGGAATTAGCGAAAACTTGGGGAACACCCTAACGCTAAGCAAACTTAGAGTGTCCCCAAAGTCTGTGGAATTAGCGAAGATTTGGGGAACATTCTATCGCTGAGCAAACTTAGCGTGTCCAACGTTTGTGGAATGAGCGAAAACTTGGGGAACACTCTAACGCTAAGCAAACTTAGCGTGTCCCCAAAGTCTGTGGAATTAGCGAAGATTTGTGGAACATTCTATCGCAAAGCAAACTTAGCGTGTCCAACGTTTGTGGAATGAGCGAAAACTTGGGGAACACTTTAACGCTAAGCAAACTTAGCCGTGTCCACAAAAAGTCTGTGAAATTTGCTGAAGATTTGGAAAAAAACAACAACATTCTAACGTTAAGCTAAACTTAGTCGCTGCTAACATTGCCCATGCTACTTACTACCCAGCCCAGGTTCGATTCTACATTCAACTCCATATTATGGGGGAGCTTTCAGCTCGTGCACATAGTGCCAAGGGGGTGTCACTGGTGCGGACTGCAGGCTGCAAGTCATCACAGCGACCCTAACCCTAACCCTGGAGGCTTTGAAACTAGCTGCCTGATCGTTCGTTACCTTGGGCGTCCTTTTTATAGTTTTTAACTCACTCAGTACGGCCAGTCCTCTCTTCTTCCTCTACACAGACCCCTCGGATGTCCAGTGGGGTGTCTGAATGAATGACCCAACCTTTAGCTTCCGTCGTCAGAACTGTGGTGTTCTTTGTCAACATTCACCTCTTCCAGTATAAGAGCCTTCCACTTGCAATAATATTTTGATGATGGTAATTGGGGTGAAACGCTGTTAACGTCGTCTCTTTCGCCGTCCGTATGGAGAGGGTTAAGAAAGTACGGAACCACTCCAGATCTGTCTGTCTGTCTGTCTGTCTCTCTCTGTACCAAAGGAGGGAGGGAGAAATTTAATGGCAACTGGTCAATGTGGCTGAACTTGTGCTTGATCGGTGTGTGTGCGTGTGCTGTGTGACGAGGGAAGGGGGTGGAGGTGGGGGGCAGGGGGACACGGGGGGGTGGGGGGGGAGGTCACGGGATTCAGGCACAAACAGTGTTCGATGAGAGGGCGGATTTTTTTTTAATTTTTTTATTTTATCTTTTTTTATTTTCGTGTGTGTAGCATTTAAAAGTAAAAGTTATGTGGAATCTTTGGCCTGACATTTTTTTTTTTTTTTTTTTTTGCTGACACAGAAGACATAAATTACAGGACTTACTCCAAGCACGGAAGTATTTGGGGAAAAGGACGAAGCGGGAGGTCACCATGAGAGCAGGGCATGAAATGCCACATAACTAACTGGGGGGGTGCACGTTTTTCATTGTATCTTGCTGATGAAGGGTGGATGATGACGATGACGACGTTGCTATGGACGTTCGTTTTTTTTTTTTTTTTGGTTTGAGACCACGTGACAAGGCTGTATTGTACTCTGGTACTGCTTCCTTTTCATAACGATTATGATCCCTCCGGCGTTCCACCAGGCCCGAGAGATACAGACACTTGCGGAGTTGGTCAGGAAATTAAGTTGAGCATATTACACAACACCGTACCACCCCACACCATATTACACAACACCATACCACCCCACACCATATTACACAACACCATACCACCCCACACCATATTACAACACACCACACCATATTACACAACACCACACCACGCCACACCATATTACACCACACCACACCACACCACACCACACCACACCACACTACACCACACTACACTATATTACACAACACCACACCACACTACACTATATTCCACAACACCACACCACACTACACTATATTATACAACACCATACCACACCATATTACACAACACATGACCACACCACACCACACCACACCACACCACACCACTCCACATGAACATCACACCGTGTGACCCTTTGAACGAGACAAAACAACGCGCTTTCAGCAACTTGGTAACTGATGTGACTTATCCGATAGACTTTATATTATTGTTATTATTATTATTATTATGCTCCACTCACACTTTCCATTGGCTGCGGCTCTAAGGACTAAAATTAACGACAGTTAAGTCTCCTCTTCCAAACTAAATCACATCGCTGAATGTCCCACCACCAGGCAGTCATAGTCTCTCTTTTATTTTGCATAACCATTCCCACTTTGTCTGACCCAAGCTGGAGATTCAGTCTGTTTCTGGTGATTCAGCCTCCTTTAAAAAAAAAAAAAAAAAAAAAAAAAAAGGTAAAAAAACCCCCCCAAAAACAAACAAACAAAAAAAAACAAC
>NC_134905.1:17608065-17615565 GCF_041734735.1 Babylonia areolata
ACGCACTTGGCGCACTGAAAAAGAAAGAACGCTTTTATATATATATATATATATATTCTTTTCTTTATCTGTTTATTTATTTATTTATTTACTTCTTTTTTTTTTTCTTTTTTTTTAAATGTTCAATGATAAGAAGGTGGCGTCAGCTGGATATTTGATATCGTATTAACTCTCTCCATACGAACGGCGAAAGAGACGACGTTAACAGCGTTTCACCCCAATTACCACCATCAAAATATTACAAGCGGAAGGCTCTTACACTGAAGAGGTGAATGTTGACAAAGAATACCACAATTCTGACGACGGAAGCTAAAGGTTGGGTCATTGAGACACCCACTGGACATCCGAGGGGTCTGTGTAGAGGAGAAGAGAGGGCTGGCCGTACTGAGTGAGTTAAGGTACCCCAAACCGCTGATAACAATTTAGATTATGAGACCGTTGTAAAGGTCTGGCTCTATCTCTGTCTCTCTCTCTGTCTCTGTGTGTGTGTGTGTGTGTGTGTGTGTGTGTGTGTGTGTGTGTGTGTGTGTGTGTGTGTGTTGGGATAAGATATATTACGCCAAACATTTTTTTTAATTCTCGCAATTAATGAATGATATACCCCAAACCGCTGAAAACAAGTTAGATTATGAGACCATTTGTAAAGGTCTGGCTCTCTCTCTCTGTCTCTCTCTCTGTCTCTCTCTCTGTCTCTCTCTCTGTCTGTCTGTCTGTCTGTCTGTCTCTCTCTCTCTCTCTCTCTCTCTCTCTCTCTCTGTGTGTGTGTGTGTGTGTGTGTGTGTGTGTGTGTTGGGATAAGAGATATTATGCCAAACATTTTTTTTTTTAATTCTCGCAATTAATGAATGATATAACTTTTGTGAAGCAATTGCCAGTGGTTTTTTTTAATTTAATTTAATTACTTTTATTATTATTATTATTATTGTATTTTATTTTTTAGTTGCACCAACTGCTTTACAAAAAGCGATGTGATAGTTTATATTGAAAATTAAGACAAAAACTCGAGTTTTGCCTACATATATTAGTATTAGTATTAATTAGTATTTCATTTTATCACAACAGATTTCTCTGTGTGAAATTCGGGCTGCTGTCTCCCCAGGGAGAGCGTGTCGCTATACTACAGCGCCACCCATTTTTGGGTTTTTATGTATATACTATATATATATATATATTTGTATTTGTATTTGTATATATATATATATATTTGTATTTGTATTTCTTTTTATCACAACAGATTTCTCTGTGTGAAATTCGGGCTGCTCTCCCCAGGGAGAGCGCGTCGCTACACTACAGCGCCACCCATTTTTTGGGGTATTTTTTCCTGCGTGCAGTTTTATTTTGTTTTTCCTATCGCAGTGGATTTTTCTACAGAATTTTGCCAGGAACAACCCTTTTGTTGTCGTGGGTTCTTTTACGTGCGCTAAGTGCATGCTAGCACACAGGACCTCGGTTTATCGTCTCATCCGAATGACTAGCGTCCAGACCACCACTCAAGGTCTAGTGGAGGGGGAGAAAATATCGGCAGCTGAGCCACAACGCACATACATATATATATATCCCCCAACACCGACTCTCCTAAAACCCTCTGGGCCGAGAGAGTGGGGATGTAGTCAACTTGGGCAAGACACTCTTCACTGTAAACACAAAATTAATTAATCCCAGGTAGTTGCGGGATAGCAGCTGTGTCTCCGTGATCTGATGTTCTGGCGGTGGTCAACGTCGGACACGACTGACTATCAATCACACACACACACACACACACACACACACACACACACACACACACACACACACACACATATATATATATATATATATATATATATATATATATATATATATTTTTTTTTTTTTTTTTTTTTTTTTTTTTTTTGTATTTTGTATTTCTTTTTATCAGAACAGATTTCTCTGTGTGAAATTCGAGCTGCTCTCGCCAGGGAGAGCGTGTCGCTACACTACAGCGCCACCCCCCTTTTGTGTGTGTGTGTGTGTGTGTGTGTGTGTGTGTGTGTGTGTGTGTGTGTGTGTGTGTGTGTGTGTGTGTGTGTATTTTTTTTTCCTGCGTGCAGTTTCATTTGTTTTCCCTATCGAAGTGGATTTTTTTTTTCTAACAGAATTTTTCCAGGGACAACCCTTTTGTTGTTGCCGTGGGTTCTTTTACGTGCGCTAAATGCATGCTAGCACACGGGACCTCGGTTTATCGTCTCATCCGAATGACTAGCGTCCAGACCACCCCACTCAAGGCCTAGTGGAGAGGGGTGGGGGCAGGGGTGGAGGGAGGGGGGGGGGGCGGAGAAAATATCGGCGGCTGAGCCGTGATTCGAACCAGCGCGCTCAGATTGTCTCGCTTCCTTGGCAGACGCGTTACCTCTAGGCCATCACTCCTCTACATGTACGTCTTTCCTCCATATCTGTTAAGCATGTGTGGGGGTATGTGTGAATGTGTGTCTTCATGTTTTACATTTATTTGCTTATTTATCATCATTGCTGTCTTATTTTTTATTTTTATTTATTTATTATTTTATTTTATTATTATTATTATTTTTTTTTTTAATAATTTTATTATTATTATTATTATTATTATTATTATTATTATCATTACTACTACCTTTTTCTGTATTATAATTATTTATTTATTTATTTATTTATGTAAGCTTATCTATTATTTATTCCCCCTTTTTTTTTTCTTTTTTTTTTTTCTCAAGGCCTGACTAAGCGCGTTGGGTTACGCTGCTGGTCAGTCATCTGCTTGGCAGATGTGGTGTAGCGTATATGGATTTGTCCCGAACGCTGTGACGCCTCCTTGAGCTACTGAAACTGAAACTGAAACTGAAACTTGGCAGACGCGTTACCTCTAGGCCATCACTCCAACTACATGTACGTCTTTCCTCCGCCTCTTGGCGTGGTAGCGTTTTTTAACTCACTCAGTACGGCCAGTCCTCTCTTCTCCTCTACACGGACCCCTCGGATGTCCAGTGGGTGTCTGAATGACCCAACCTTTAGCTTCCGTCGTCAGAATTGTGGTATTCTTTGTCAACATTCACCTCTTCAGTATAAGAGCCTTCCGCTTGTCATATTTTGATGGTGGTAATTGGGGTGAAACGCTGTTAACGTCGTCTCTTTCGCCGTTCGTATGGAGAGAGTTAATAGACGCTCCACAGAGTGTAGTCTGATCTCAGCACGGCCTGTAGAATATATATATATATATATGTATATATGTATGTCTGGAATGCTGCTGTGTTTTAAAGTCACCCACAACTGTGAGAAGTCCGCACGGCTGTGTGTTTACATACGTGCTCTCTCTGTGTCTCTCTCTGTCTGTGTCTGTGTCTGTCTGTCTCTGCCTCTGTGTGTGTGTGTGTGTGTGTGTGTGTGTGTGGTGTGTGTGTGTGTGTGTGTGTGTGTGTGTGTGTGTGTATCTCTCTCTGTGTGTCTCTCTCTGTCTCTCTCTGTGTCTCTGTCTCTCTCTCTGTGTCTCTGTCTCTCTCTGTCTCTGTCTCTCTCTGTCTCTCTCTCTGTCTCTCTGTGTCTCTCTGTGTGTCTCTCTCTCTGTGTCTCTCTCTGTCTCTCTCTGTCTGTCTGTCTCTCTCCCTCCCCACCCCCACTCTCTCCCAAAGTAGTCGTAGTTTTCAGTTCTACGTCTTCTCCGCTCTTAAGTGATATTGGACGGAAAGAAAACAAGTAGAGGGTGTGTGTGTGTGTGTGTGTGTGTGTGTGTGTGTGTGTGGGTGGGTGGGTGCGTGGGTGCGTGCGTGCGTGCGTGCGTGCGATATGCATGTATATATATATATATATATATATACACATACATATATACATACACCTGTACAACAATGAATTGTTGATTGCTGCTCGTTGCTAATGATAATGGCCTTTGTTTCAGGCTGATTGATGTGGCCATAATTATTGGTTGGTTGTGTCAAGCCTGCCCAGAAAAAAAAATGGCGTAGTGTGAGCGTGGGAAGGAATCGCAGACTACACAATACTGTATTATCTCACCAAGAGAAGTTCCTTTGTGGTGGTGTATGGGTGATAGTTTGCCAGCGTATGGGCTGCAGTCGCTTGAAACGCATTTGGCTTTTTCTGTCGTATACTCTTGACATTGTTCAGTTTGCTGAAAGCTGCACACATACACATTTATTTTATTTTATTTTATTTCATTTTTTTTGAACGCTTATAGTTGACTTCATCAAGTTTTTAAATTTTTTTTATCTCAAGGCCTGACTAAGCGCGTTGGGTTACGCTACTGGTCAGGCATCTGCTTGGCAGATGTGGTGTAGCGTATATGGATTTCTTCGAACGCAGTGACGCCTCCTTGAGCTACTGAAACTGAAACTGAAGCTGAAAGCTGTCCTGTCTCACTCTACCACGACCTTACTGCACACATAGCTTCTTTGCTGAATGAATGAATTCGAATGTACACACACAAATTCGCTCACAACACACAGACACACACACACCCACACACACTATCACACACACACACTAGCACACACACACACACACACACACACACACACACACACACATATCATAAATGAATTCGAATGTACACACACAAACTCGCTCACAACACACACACACACACACACACACACACACACACACACACACACACACACACACACACACACACACACACACACACATCGTATATGAATTCGAATGTACACACACAAAAACTTGCACACAACACACACACACACACACAAACACACACACACACACACACACACCACACCACACCACACCACACCACACCACACCACACCACACCACACCACACCACACCACACACACACACACACACACACACACACACACACACACACACACACTCACTCACTCACTCACTCACTCACTCACACACACACACACACACACACACACACACACATACACACACACACACACACACACACACACACACACACACACACACACACACACACACACACACACACACACACAATACCTACTGAAAGGGAAATAAAAGACACCCCCCTCCCTCCCCCCCCCGAAAAAAACCCAAACCAACAAATAAACATCAACAATTAAAACCAAAACAAAACTACCACTTTTTTTCCCCCCCACCTGATATGTGTAATGTGTGCGCCGCGTGCATGTGCTTACCTCTGTCAAGATAAGTCTCTATCTTTACTGAGGGGGGGTAAGTAAAACATGAATTAATAAGATCCGTTCTCGCTTGCTTGCACTGGCGAGCTAGCAGGGAAGGGTACCAGCGCTCCATTCCTTCCAACACACATCCGTTACATGAGTCGGAACAGACTTCAGATAGCGCTCCAACCAGCCAGCTCGTGTCTCACCTTCACCTTCACCTCTCCCGTAGTCTGGGTTCAGACCGTTGGGGCACCGCTGCTGACCTGACCACCACCCCTCTCCACTCTTCACGGTTTTCTGATTTCCTCAGGGCGTCACCGAGCGTCAAGCCTGTCCACCCCCGGATGTTGTCCTCTCATCTCTTCTTCTGCCGTCCTCTCCTTCTGCCTCCTTGTACGGTGCCTTGCAGGAACGTTTTGGCAAGACCAGATGATCGGGAGATGTGTCCATACCACCTAAGTTTGCGTTTCTTCACTATGGACAGAAGGTCTTCGTAGGGTCCAATACTTTGCTTGATTCTGTTCTTCACTTCCGTGTTAGTGATGTGGTCTCTGTAGGAGATGCCACGTAGTCTACGAAAGCATCTCATCTCGACAGCTTGGATTCTTCTCTCGATGTCTGCAGTCAGGGTCCAAGTCTCGCAGGCGTAGAGCAATATTGATATAACCAGGGAACGCTCGTGTCTACATAAGTTATATATATATATACGTATACGTACTGTTTTTCTGTGGACATCGCCCAGGGGCACACGTGGCCCCGTGGGTGGCAGCTCCTGTCTGGGAAAGCGAAGAGTCCTTGGCTTTCCGAACCCTTGGCCTGCCCTGGAGTCGTGGGTCTCTGTCTCTGTCTGACCTCCACGTGTCTGGAGAGGTGCTTGGTTTGATAAAAGAGTCAGGGGTCTGTTTTTGTTTTAGCAGGGTCCATAGGGCTGTCATGTTTTTTGTTTTTTTTGGCAGGGTCGTGGTGTTTGTCCAATGTTTTTTTGGCAGGGTCGTGGGGTCTGTCTTGTTTGTTTTGGCAGGGTCGTGGGGTCTGTCCAATGTTTTGGCAGGGTCGTGGGGTCTGTCATGTTTTTTTGGGAGGGTCGTGGGGTCTGTCCAATGTTTTGGCAAGGTCGTGGGGTCTGTCATGTTTTTTGGGGAGGGTCGTGGGGTCTGTCCAATGTTTTGGCAGGGTCGTGGGGTCTGTTATGTTTTTTTGGGAGGGTCGTGGGGTCTGTCCAATGTTTTGGCAGGGTCGTGGGGTCTGTCATGTTTTTTTGGGAGGGTCGTGGGGTCTGTCCAATGTTTTGGCAGGATCGTGGGGTCTGTCCAATGTTTTGGCAGGGTCGTGGGGTCTGTCTTGTTTTTGGCAGGGTCGTGGGGTCTGTCCAATGTTTTGGCAGGGTCGTGGGGTCTGTTCAATGTTTTGGCAGGGTCATGGGTCTGTCATGTTTTGGCAGAGTCAGGGGTCTGTCTTGTTTTGGCAGGGTCGTGGGGTCTGTCCAATGTTTTGGCAGGGTCGTGGGGTCTGTCTTGTTTCGTCAGGGTCATTGGTCTGTCATGTTTTGGCACAGTCGTGGGCCTGTCATTTTTTTTGGCACAGCCAGGTCTGTCATGTTTTGGCACAGCCATGGGTCTGTCTCCTGCAGTGTGAGTGAGTGAGTGTCCCCTCCCTCTCCCTCTCCTTCTCCTCTCCTGCAGTGTGAGTGAGTGAGTGTCCCCTCCCTCTCCCTGTCCTGCAGTGTGAGTGAGTGAGCGTCTCCTCCCTCTCCCTCTCCTGCAGTGTGAGTGAGTGAGCGTCCCCTCCCTCTCCTCTCCTGCAGTGTGAGTGAGTGAGCGTCCCCTCCCTCTCCCTCTCCTTCTCCTCTCCTGCAGTGTGAGTGAGTGAGCGTCCCCTCCCTCTCCCTCTCCTTCTCCTCTCCTGCAGTGTGAGTGAGTGAGCGTCCCCTCCCTCTCCCTCTCCTTCTCCTCTCCTGCAGTGTGAGTGAGTGAGCGTCCCCTCCCTCTCCCTCTCCTGCAGTGTGAGTGAGTGAGCGTCCCCTCCCTCTCCCTCTCCCTCTCCTGCAGTGTGAGTGAGTGAGCGTCCCCTCCCTCTCCTCTCCTGCAGTGTGAGTGAGTGAGCGTCCCCTCCCTCTCCTCTCCTGTAGTGTGAGTGAGTGAGTGAGCGTCCCCTCCCTCTCCCTCTCCTGTAGTGTGAGTGAGTGAGCGTTCCCTCCCTCTCCCTCTTCTCTCCTGCAGTGTGAGTGAGTGAGCGTCCCCTCCCTCTCCCTCTCCTGCAGTGTGAGTGAGTGAGCGTCCCCTCCCTCTCCCTCTCCTGCAGTGTGAGTGAGTGAGCGTCCCCTCCCTCTCCCTCTCCTGCAGTGTGAGTGAGTGAGCGTCCCCTCCCTCTCCCTCTCCT
>NC_134905.1:17630565-17633065 GCF_041734735.1 Babylonia areolata
GGGAAAACATTACCAAAATGATTGTCATAAGAGGCAAATCATTTCTCTAATCTGCAGATGGAAAATGAATTGTTTTGAGACCAAGTATGTCAGTAACGTTTCTTGCATCTGTGGTGCTCACATAACAGCTGATCATGTATCAACTTGCGATATATATATATGTTAAAAGTCTCACATCCCTGAACTGAAACCATCTTCAGTGTTGACGATCTTCAGCAGTCCATTGCTAATGTATGACTTTTACAATTCCTTGTTAAATAGTCCAGTTGGTTCGCTGTTATAGTTGTTAGCTTTTTTTCATTTGAAAGATTGTTATATTGTTATGCTTTTTGAATGAAATTTAAAACAAAATAAAACAAAACTTAAATCGATCATTTTCTATATGTAACACACACACACACACACACACACACACACACACACACGCACACACACTTTCACTTACTCGCACACATACACAGTAATTTCTTTCCCCCCCTTACCCCCCCCCCCCCCCCCCCCCCCCCCCACTCGATTTTTTTTTTCCTACCCTCGTCTAATATCACATACAGTGAAAAGACGTTAAACTAAAGAACAAACGAACGGGAAGTTATTTGATATCGGAAGACCCATATAATACGATACCTTAGTTTTTTTTTATGTGTTTTTTTCCTACTTCCGTCGACACACAATTTATTTTTTATTTTAATTTAACACCAGCAACTTATTACGTTAGGGAAAAAAACAACAACAACACAATTTAATAAGAGAGTGGTGGGCTTTGCGGGTGGTGGTGGTGGTTCTAAAACCATTTTCACGTGTACACGCACTAGATTGAAGACACGCACAGAGAGAGAGAGCGAGAGGGAGAGAGAGAGTGTGTGTGTGTATGTGAGTAAGTGAGGCAGAGAGAGAGAGAGGGAGACAGAGAGGGAGAGGGATGGACGGGAGAGAGAGAGGGAGCGGAGGATGAGAAGTTTAGGGGAGAGTAAGACACCGAGCGGAGAGAGACAGACTTGGATAGTTAGGACAAGAGAAGAGAAGAGACAGAGAGAAGCACAAGTTTGGAACTGAGACAGGGGTGTGAGGCTTATGGGGGGGGGGGGTGGTAAAAGAGACACGACGTGAGAGGAGAAGCATGGAGATTGAGAGAACACCACAGAGAGGAGAAGGGAGGGGGAAACCGAGAGGGAGAAAAGAGGGAGAGTGTGAGGGAGTAGGGAGAGAGAGCACAGAGGAGAGAGAGAGAGGACAGAGGGAGGAGAGAGGAGGAGACACAGAGGGGAGGGAGAGAGAGAGGGAGTGAGAGGAGAGGACACAGAGGAGAGAGAGAGGGAGAGAGACAGAGGGAGAGAGAGACAGAGAGAGGGAGGAGAGAGAAGACACAGAGGGAGAGCGAGAGAGAGAGAAAAGGAGAGGGAGAGGAGAAGACACAGAGGGAGAGAGAGAGGGAGAGGGAGAGACTGTGTGTATGTGTGAGTGAGGCAGAGAGAGAGAGACAGAGACAGGGAGAGAGAGACAGAGAGAGAGAGAGAGAGACAGAGAGAGAGAGAGAGAGAGTTGGGAAGGACAAGGATAGAGGGAAGGGATATGCCGATTTTGTCATATATGTCCATTTCAAGTTTGTGTGTGTGTGTGTGTGTGTGTGTGTGCATGTGTGTGTGTGTGTGTGTGTGTGTGTGTGTGTGTGTGTGTAAAAGAGAGAAATAGAGCGATGAGGGAGGGAGGGAAGGAGGTGGGAAGCGAGGAAGTTCTTCTGTTTAACAACTCTTCTCTTAAGAGAGATTTCCGACCAACTGACAGAGAGACAGAGAAACAGTCAGAGAATTGTCTATTAAAAAAAAAAAAAAAGAAGAAGAAGAAGAATGAGAAAAAAAAATCACGAGCGAGCGAGCGAGCGAGCGAGAGAGAGAGAGAGAGAGAGAGAGAGAGAGAGAGAGAGTAAAGAACACGTTGTGCAGTAGGGTAGGTGTGGGTAATTTCGAACGATCCTGTCGAAGCGACCAGCTTAACGTGTGTACTGTTAAAGATAACATGTCGTGCGATAGTCCAACGTAGTTCTTTTGGTTTTTTTTTAAAGGTTTTCTTTCTCCGACTGGTTGCACCAGGAAAAGTTCGTCTTCTCATTCTGTTCAACTTTTTTTTTGTCGATGTTTTGAAATAGCAAGTGTGTCTGAGGGTAAATGCGAACGGGTAAGTCTAATTGCGAACGATGGCTTTGGGTACATGTAGACAAATTAAAACAGAAGCAGGTCTTGAACTCATTAGACATAACGTATTATTGGAACATCGCACCAGACTGTTGTATTGTTGGTTTTGATCACACATGCACACAAACACACAAACAGACATTTTAACACACACACACACCCATCACCGCACACAAACACATCCTTTTGAGAGTGCTCAGTAACTGTGCAGCATCGTTCGCAAAAAGACTCACGTCAAAATATCCTATGGTCTAATTGCAAACGACAATATTTTGCATATATCCCTGTCAAAACTGACGTTCTGATCTGTC
>NC_134905.1:17648065-17653065 GCF_041734735.1 Babylonia areolata
TGTGTGTGTGTGTGTGTGCGCGCGCGTATGACTGTGTGTGTGTTTGTGTATACGTTTGTATGTATATGTGTGTGTGTGTTTCACACAATACAACCATTCGCATTCACAGTCTGTCTCTCTCAGACAGACAGTTAAGTCAGACAAAAAACAGACAGGGAGGGAATGGAACCTCTAACCCTTTGATTGTCATCCTGTGAGAGAGAAGCAGAGTCATTAGATCCTGGAGACAGCAGTTCCGAAAAAGTTCGTGGGGTAGGAGGGTGTGTGTGTGGGGGGGGGTGGGGGGTGGGGGTGGGGGCAGGAGGAAGAGAACCTCGCCAGAGCCACGAGGACCGTGAGTGGAAAGATCAAAGCGAAACGATCAGGTTAAAAACCCCAGATTCTCCTCTCCCACTTCTCCTGTGAACCCCTCCCCCCTCCCTCTCCCCTCCCCCCAGCAAGGAGAGCTTGGAGGAGACAGGAGGAGCAGCAGTACAGACACTGTCACAAAACGTGGAAGAAAGAAAGAAAGAAAAAAAAAAGAAAAAAAAGAAAGAAATTTGGAGAGATAGGATTGGGGATGAGGAAGGGAGTTTGAAAGGAAAGGGGGGGCGGGTGGTGGGGAGGGTGGTGGTGGGGGGGGGGTTATTGATTCCGCTTCAGCCATTGGCTAAAGACGACTGTGAAACGAGGCTTATTTCAGAAATAACAGTTTCCTGGTTCATTTACTTTTGAAAATGACGGTGGCGGAGGTGGGTGTGGGTGTGTGGGTGGGGGTGGGGGATAAAAGGTTGGTAGGTGGGTGGGTGGTGTACAGTGAAATGTGAATTGTGGTGTGACTATTGAACCACGTTGGTAGCCAGACAGAATGAGGGGGAACAGATCTTGTACAGAGAAAGACGTAACGGTGTTGGTCTTTTGAGTCTAGTCTGTCTGTACTGCCTGATTCGGTGCTGTGTGGGTATGTAGGGCTGTGAGAGGGTGGGGTGTGTGTGTGTGTGTGTGTGTGTGTGTGTGTGTGTGTATGGCTATGTGTGTGTGTGTTTGTGTATACGTTTGTATGTATGTGTGTGTGTGTTTCACACAATACAACCATTCGCATTCACAGTCTGTTTGTCTGTCTGTCTGTCTCTCTCTCTCAGACAGATTGTTAAGTTGGACAAAAAACAGACAGGGAGGGAATGGAACCTCCAACCCTTTGATTGTCAGGCCGTGAGAGAGAAGCAGAGTCATTAGATCCTGGAGACAACGGTTCCGAAAGTTGGGGGAGGGGGAGGGGGAAGTGGGGAGGGAGAAAGGGGGGTGTGGGGGGGTGGGGGGGGAGGGAGAGCAAAGAGAACATCGCCAGAGCCACGAGGACCGTGAGTGGAAAGATCAAAGCGAAACGATCAGGTTAAAAACCCCGGGTTCTCCTCTCCCACTTCTCCTGTGAACCCCTCCCCCCTCACCCCACCCCCCACACCCCAGCAAGGAGAGCTTGGAGGAGACAGGAGGAGAAGCAGTACAGACACTGTCAGAAAACGTGGAAGAAAGAAAGAAAGAAGGAAAAAAAAAAAAAGAAATTTGGAGAGATGGGATTGAGGATGAGGAAGGGAGTTTGAAAGGAAAGGGGGGCGGGTGGTGAGTGTGGGGTGGTGGGGAGGGTGGTAGGGGGGGGGGAGGGGGGGGTTATTGATTCCGCTTCAGCCATTGGCTAAAGACGACTGTGAAACGAGGCTTATTTCAGAAATAACAGTTTCCTGGTTCATTTACTTTTGAAAATGACGGTGGCGGAGGTGGGTGGGGTAGCGGGTGTGGAGGTGGGGGTGGGGTGGGGGATAAAAGGTTGGTAGGTGGGTGGGTGGTGTACAGTGAAATGTGAATTGTGGTGTGACTATTGAACCACGTTGGTAGCCAGACAGAATGAGGGGGAACAGATCTTGTACAGAGAAAGACGTAACGGTGTTGGTCTTTTGAGTCTAGTCTGTCTGTACTGCCTGATTCGGTGCTGTGTGGGTATGTAGGGCTGTGTGAGGGTGGGCTGTGTGTGTGTGTGTGTGTGTGTGTGTGTGTGTGTGTGTGTGTGTGTGTGTGTGTGTGATTATGTGTGTGTGTTTGTGTATACGTTTGTATGTATGTGTGTGTGTGTTTCACACAATACAACCATTCGCATTCACAGTCTGTCTGTCTGTCTGTCTGTCTGTCTCTCTCTCTCTCAGACAGACAGACAGTTAAGTCGGACAAAAAAACAGACAGGGAGGGAATGGAACCTCTAACCCTTTGATTGTCAGGCCGTGAGAGAGAAGCAGGGTCGTTAGATCCTGGAGACAGCGGCTCCGAAAGTTGGGGGAGGGGGAAGTGGGGAGGGGGAAAGGGGGAGGGGGGGCAAAGAGAACATCGCCAGAGCCACGAGGACCGTGAGTGGAAAGATCAAAGCGAAACGATCAGGTTAAAAACCCCAGATTCTCCTCTCCCACTTCTCCTGTGAACCCCTCCCCCCTCCCCCTCCCCCCCCCACACCCCAGCAAGGAGAGCTTGGAGAAGACAGGAGGAGAAGCAGTACAGACACTGTCAGAAAACGTGGAAGAAAGAAAGAAAGAAAAAAAAAGAAAGAAAAAAAAGAAAGAAATTTGGAGAGATGGGATTGGGGATGAGGAAGGGAGTTTGAAAGGAAAGGGGGGGCGGGTGGTGAGTGTGGGGTGGTGGGGAGGGTGGTAGAGGGTGGGGGGGGGGGGGGCGGGGGGTTATTGATTCCGCTTCAGCCATTGGCTAAAGACGACTGTGAAACGAGGCTTATTTCAGAAATAACAGTTTCCTGGTTCATTTACTTTTGAAAATGACGGTGGTGGAGGTGGGTGTGGGTGGGGGTGGGGGATAAAAGGTTGGTAGGTGGGTGGGTGGTGTACAGTGAAATGTGAATTGTGGTGTGACTATTGAACCACGTTGGTAGCCAGACAGAATGAGGGGGAACAGATCTTGTACAGAGAAAGACGTAACGGTGTTGGTCTTTTGATTCCAGTCTGTCTGTACTGCCTGATTCGGTGCTGTGTGGGTATGTAGGGCTGTGAGAGGGTGGGCTGTGTGTGTGTGTGTGTGTGTGTGTGTGTGTGTGTGTGTGTGTGTGTGTGTGTGACTATGTGTGTGTGTTTGTGTATACGTTTGTATGTATGTGTGTGTGTGTGTTTCACACAATACAACCATTTGCATTCACAGTCTGTCTGTTTGTCTGTCTGTCTGTCTCTCTCAGACAGACAGTCAGTTAAGTAGGACAAAAAACAGACAGGGAGGGAATGGAACCTCCAACCCTTTGATTGTCAGGCTGTGAGAGAGAAGCAGGGTCGTTTAGATCCTGGAGACAGCCGTTCCGAAAGTTGAGGGAGGGGGAGGGGGAAGTGGGGAGGGGGAAAGGGGGGTGTTGGGGGTGGGGTGGGGGGGGCAAAGAGAACATCGCCAGAGCCACGAGGACCGTGAGCGGAAAGATCAAAGCGAAACGATCAGGTTAAAAACCCCAGATTCTCCTCTCCCACTTCTCCTGTGAACCCCTCCCCCCTCACCCCACCCCCCACACCCCAGCAAGGAGAGCTTGGAGGAGACAGGAGGAGCAGCAGTACAGACACTGTCAGAAAACGTGGAAGAAAGAAAGAAAGAAAAAAAAAAAAAAAAAAAGAAAGAAAGAAATTTGGAGAGATGGGATTGGGGATGAGGAAGGGAGTTTGAAAGGAAAGGGGGGCGGGTGGTGAGCGTGGGGTGGTGGGGAGGGTGGTAGGGGGGTTATTGATTTCGCTTCAGCCATTGGCTAAAGACGACTGTGAAACGAGGCTTATTTCAGAAATAACAGTTTCCTGGTTCATTTACTTCTGAAAACGATGGTGGCGGAGGTGGGGTGGGGGTGGGTGTGTGGGGGGTGGGGGTGGGGGATAAAAGGTTGGTAGGTGGGTGGGGGGTGTACAGTGAAATGTGAATTGTGGTGTGACTATTGAACCACGTTGGTAGCCAGACAGAATGAGGGGGAACAGATCTTGTACAGAGAAAGACGTAACGGTGTTGGTCTTTTGATTCCAGTCTGTCTGTACTGCCTGATTCGGTGCTGTGTGGGTATGTAGGGCTGTGAGAGGGTGGGCTGTGTGTGTGTGTGTGTGTGTGTGTGTGTGTGTGTGTGTGTGTGTGTGTGTGTGTGTGTGTGTGTGACTATGTGTGTGTGTTTGTGTATACGTTTGTATGTATGTGTGTGTGTGTGTTTCACACAATACAACCATTCGCATTCACAATCTGTCTGTCTGTCTGTCTCTCTCTCAGACAGTTAAGTCGGACAAAAAACAGACAGGGAGGGAATGGAACCTCCATCCCTTTGATTGTCAGGCCGTGAGAGAGAAGCAGAGTTGTTAGATCCTGGAGACAACGGTTCCGAAAGTTGGGGGAGGGGGAAGTGGGGAGGGGGGGGGGGCAAAGAGAACATCGCCAGAGCCACGAAGACCGTGAGCGGAAAGATCAAAGCAAAACGATCAGGTTAAAAACCCCAGATTCTCCTCTCCCCACTTCTCCTGTGAACCCCTCCCCCCCTCACCCCACCCCCCCACACCCCAGCAAGGAGAGCTTGGAGGAGACAGGAGCAGCAGCAGTACAGACACTGTCAGAAAACGTGGAAGAAAGAAAGAAAGAAAAAAAAAGAAAAAAAAAGAAAGAAATTTAGAGAGATGGGATTGAGGATGAGGAAGGGAGTTTGAAAGGAAAGGGGGGCGGGTGGTGAGTGTGGGGTGGCGGGGAGGGTGGTGGGGGGGGGGGGGGTTATTGATTCCGCTTCAGCCATTGGCTAAAGACGACTGTGAAACGAGGTTTATTTCAGAAATAACAGTTTCCTGGTTCATTTACTTTTGAAAACGATGGTGGCGGAGGTAGGGTGGGTGTGGGTGTGTGGGTGGTGGTGGGGATAAAAGGTTGGTAGGTGGGTGGGTGGTGTACAGTGAAATGTGAATTGTGGTGTGACTATTGAACCACGTTGGTAGCCAGACAGAATGAGGGGGAACAGATCTTGTACAGAGAAA
>NC_134905.1:17658065-17660565 GCF_041734735.1 Babylonia areolata
AAAACCCCGGGCAGACCACGCCAAAACCCCAAAAAATATCCCAAAACCCCCAAAAAACAAAAAACCCCAAAAAAACCCAGGGCCCCGGGCAAAAAAAAAGTCAAAAACCCCCCCCGAAACAACCTTTCCCCCAAAAAAAACCCCAAAAACCCCCCAAAAACCCCCAAAATAAATAATATAAAGGAAAAACCCCCACAAAACGGGGGCCCCCAAAAAAAAAAAAAAAAAAAAAAAACCCCCAAAAAACAAACAAAGGGGAAAAAAAACAAAAAAAAAAAATTTTAAAACCCCCCCAAAACCCCCCAAAAAAAAAAAAACCCCCCCAAATTTTTTTATGGGGGCGTAAAAAGGTGTGGCGGGGGGGTTTAAGTCAAGGGAAATTTAAGAAAATAAACCCCCAAAAACCCCCTTTAAAGGGGTTAGGGTAATTAAAAAACCACAAGAATGGGGGTTGGATTTGGGAAACACTTACAAACAGAAAAAAAAAACCAAAACCAAAACAAGAGACAGTGCAAAAAAAACCCCCCCCAAAAAAAAAAAAAACCCAAACCGAATTTCAAAATACAAAAAAAACCCCAAAAACCCAAAACAAAAAAAAACCCCAAAACCCCCACAAACTAAAAAAAAAAAAAACATAATTTTAAAAAAAAAAACCCCCAAAACCAAAAAAAACCCAAAAAAAACCCTTTTTTCCCCCCATTTTTCCCCCCTTTTTTTCCCCTTTTTTAAAAACCCCCAAACCCCCCACCCCACACACACCCCCTTTCTCTCCCCCCCCCTTCCCACACCACCAACAAAAACCCACAACAAACCAAACACACCCCCCCCCCCCCCCGCACACCAACACGACCAACAACAAAAAACACAAACAACAAACAAAAAAAGGCCCCTTTAAAAAACTTTTAAAAAAAAGGGGAAAAAAAAAAAAAAAAAAAGAAAAAAAAAAAGAAAAAAAAAAAAAATTCCTTTTTTTTCGGGTTTGGGTTTTGTTGGGGGGAAAAACACAAAATTTCCAAAATATAAAATACAGAATACTTTACTTTTAACAAAAAATTTTTTTGTGGTGTCAAAAAAAAAAAAAAAAAATTACTTTTTTTTTTTATAAAAAAAAAAATTTTTTGGGAAACCCGGAAAAAAACCACATTTGGTGACAAACAACCAACAGAACCTTTAAAAGGAACTTAGAGTAAAATATACATGCTACTTTTTTATTAATGGCAAAAGGGGGAAGGGGGAGAGGAGAGAGAGAGAGAGAGGGGAGAGAGAGAGAGAGGAAAAATTTTTATTTTTCAAGGAAAAATTTGGCCCTTTCCCCCATTTTCCAATCGCCTTGGAAACCCAAAACAAAAAAACATTAACGAAACGAAAAAAAAAAATTTTTTAACTCACAACCCTTACAAACGAAGAATGATCACCACCATCATCACTTACATCGTAAAAAGTAATAAAACGAACGCATTCATACATTCATATCCATACACATGCACATACTCTCTCCACCCAACGCACTTTTTTAGCTGGTTATTAAAAAAAAAAGCAAAAAAAAAAGCGCAAGCTTTGTGGGCCTATTGTTTGTGGAGCAGAAGTTCTCGCATGTTTGATTTGAAGGAACGTAATGAATCGCACGTCTTAATGAACGAAGGAAGAAAGTTCCAAGCAGATGGTCCAAAGAGAGGAGAGAGAGAGAGAGAGAGAGAGAGAGAGAGGTCAAAAGTACACAAATTATAGTGATCACGCAGCGACAACAAAATGTAAAATACATACTAACTTAAACCTGTGGAACAAAAGTGCCTCTTGTGCATTGTAAATTAATTCTAACTTTCATCATTGTTGTCACAGAATTCCTGTCGTATCTTAAGAGCCTTAAATATACAAACGCAGGGTTTACGAATACTGTAAGCAGAACCATTCTTCACCAGAGAGACAGAGACAGACAGAGGATAAGAGAGACTGAGACTGACACTGAGATTGAGATATTTTATTCATGTAAGGCCTTGGCCCCATATGAAGAGGGGCAACAACAGTTACTAATCAATACATAGATGAGCACCACAGGTCCTCACAAAATTTATGATACAAGAGATACTCGCAGCTGAAATGCTTTGAACAGATAAAATGCCAAACTACGAACGATATTTTCATTACTAGAAGCCATCAGCAGACCTAATCGGAACAAACATGGATCTGTATAATACTTCTTTGGTAAAGAATTTCACACGAAGATGATGCAAAGCAGGCCATATCAATCAAGACAAAATGAACTTCATCTTCAACAGAGACTTTGCACAATGGACATAGCAAAGCAAATTTATTTCTGTTGTTATAGCAAAACTGATGAACATTAGTTTCGGTTATGCCAAATCTAAATCTGGTCAAGATAAATCGTAAATAACGATCTAAATTCAGGGACAGATATTTCTTCACTAAATGAGTCGAACTATGCACTCTATATAAATCAAATCTGTCACTATATTTAATGTGGTTTTCCCAATCTTGCCGT
>NC_134905.1:17663065-17678065 GCF_041734735.1 Babylonia areolata
TTTTTTCCCCTCGTAGTGTACATGACTATATATATCCACTATAATTATTACCGTGTTTTGTGATGTGTGGAAGCTGTTTGATATGAGTCAGGATACAGAACACCATTTTTTCTTGTGTCCGTCAGTTTGTGACACCGATTAATCTTGGACAACGTTTTTGTTTTTAGTTTTTAGTTTTTATTTTTTTTTTTTAGGGAACATTCCATTAATAAAAGAAACAACAACCAGTTTTATATACTTGTATATTCTGGTATGCGGCACAGTTGTCTGTGAGTGAGTGGATAGTAAAAGGAATTCGAAATAGGTGGTCTGGGATGGGGTTATCAGGAGGGGTGTGCGGTGGGGCCTGGGGGAGGTGGGGGGGAGGGGGATGAAGAAGTGGGGGGCGGGGGGAAGGGGAGAGAAGGGGGGGGGGGGCTTAGTGATGAAAGGTACTGGAGTACAGATGGATGAGGAGGGGTGGTGGTAGTAGATGTGGAGTATCAGCAACAACAACAATGATATAATAATGATAGTATTTATATAGCGCTGAATCTTGTGCAGAGACAAATCCAAGCGCTTTCACACCAGTCATTCACACACACGCATGCATAACTCTAAAACTGAAGAAACGAAACTGAAGACAAGGAAGAGGCAGGGAAGGGAGGTTATCTTGTTTGTGAAGAGGTGGGTTTTAAGGCCAGACTTGAAAGAGCTGACTGCGGAAACCTGACGAAGCGAAAGAGGAAGTTCATTCCAAATGCAAGGTCCAGAGACAGAGAAAGAACGGCGTCCAAACAGTGGAGTGTTTGAATCTGGGTATCAACAAAATCCCGCGCTTAAAAAAAAAAAAAAAAAAAAATCCAACTTGTACTTTATTTTCCCCCTTTTTTTCTTTGTGTGTGTGCCTTTCTATTTTTTTTTTCTTGCAGCTTATTGAACGCTCCTTTCGTTTTGTTAAATGTTGATAAACGATATCCCCTTATGGCGTGTTACGTTATCATTGCTACATTCTATGTGTTTGCACTGTGAACGCTGATATACACATTGATTCTGAAATGGTGGGGGGGTTTTCCTGTAAGGGACAAAATTAATTAGAAAAGAAGTCTTTGCTATGCTTTTTTTTCTTTTGCCACAAAGAGCAAGTGTTTACAAGTGCTTGTTTTTTGTGTGTGTGTTTAAAGAGCAAGTGTTTACAAGTGCGTGTTTCTTCTGTGTGTAAAGAGCACGCCTTTACAAGTGCCTGTTACTCGTGTTCGCAAAGGTTAGAACTTCTCGTTTCTTTTGTCTGCAAGAAGCAAGTCTTTACAACAAGTGTTTCGTGGTCTTGTCCTGAAACCAGTCTTTGCAAGTGCTTCGTTTATTTCAAGCCAGCGAGTCTTTAAAAGAGCTTCGTTATCTTGTCCTTAAAACAGCGAGATTTTACAAGTGCTCAGTTCTCCTGTCCTTAAAACAGCGAGTTTTTACAAGTGCTCAGTTCTCTGGTCCTTAAAACAGCGAGTTTTTACAAGTGCTCAGTTCTCTGGTCCTTAAAACAGCGAGTTTTTACAAGTGCTTCGTTCTCTTGTCCTTAAATCAGCGAATGTTTACAAGTGTTCAGTTCTCCTGTCCTTAAAACAGCGAGTTTTTACAAGTGCTTCGTTCTCTGGTTCTTAAAACAGCGAGATTTTACATGTGCTCAGTTCTCCTGTCCTTAAAACAGCGAGTTTTTACAAGTGCTTCGTTGTCTTGTCATTAAAACAACGGGTCTTTACAACAAAATGCTCAGTTCTCTTGTTCCCAAAAGCAGCGAGGTTTTTTTAAATTTTTATTTTATTTTTTTAAATTTTTTTACAACAAGCCCTCTCGCCCTGAAAACCTGAAAACAGCTGAGTCTATCCTTGCGCGTGTTCTGTCTTGTTCACACAGAAAGGAAAGTCTTTACTGTCTACAAAAAGTTGTTGTTCGTTTCTCGATCTTGTCCCTCCAGTCTAGAGAGGCAGCAGTAGTTACGACCCTTGGCACCGGCCTCCTCTGTTATTTGCCCGTAAAACTGCTGACTGCAACGTGAACCTTGTGAAGTCCCCCCACAAAATGGCCGCCGGTTTTTTTCAGCGGGCCCCTGGGAAATGAGGGGGAAACGGCGCATGCGCAGTTCCCCAGGAAGGGCGAATGATCAGCGGCGTGTTGTTTCGTTTGGCCTTTCAGGGAGGTGGTTTGGGAATTACCTGATGCCCGCTTGTCTGTCTGATTGTCTGTCTCTGTCTGTCTGTCTGTCTCCTGTCTGTGTCATTCTGTCTGTCTCTGTCTGTCTGTGTCTGTCTCTCGTCTGTCTGTCTCCGTGTCTGTCTGTCTCTGTCTGTGTGTCTGTGTTTGTCTCTTGTCTGTGTGTCTGTGTCTGTCTGTCTGTCTGTCAGTGTCTGTATCTGTCTCCTGTCTGTCTGTCTGTCTCTTGTCTGTCTGTCTCTGTCTGTGTGTCTGTGTTTGTCTCTTGTCTGTGTGTCTGTGTCTGTCTGTCTGTCTGTCTGTCAGTGTCTGTATCTGTCTCCTGTCTGTCTCTTGTCTGTCTGTCTGTGTCTGTGTGTCTGTGTCTGTCTCTTGTCTGTCTGTATCTGTCTCTTGTCTGTCTGTGTCTGCCTGTCTCTGTTTGTCTGTGTGTCTGTCTCTTGTCTGTCTGTCTGTCTGTGTCTGTCTCCTGTCTGTCTGTCTGTCTGTGTCTGTCTCTTGTCTGTCTGTGTCTGTCTGTCAGTGTCTGTATCTGTCCCTTTTCTGTCTGTCTGTCTGTCTCCTGCCTGTATGTGTCTGTCTCTTGTCTGTCTGTGTCTGTCTCTGCCAGTCTTCTGTCTGTGTCTGTCTGTATCTGTCCCTTGTCTGTCTGTCTGTCTGTCTGTGTTTGTCTGTGTCTGTCTCTTGTCTGTCTGTCATTCTGTCTGTCTGTGTCTGTCTCTGTCTGTCTGTCTGTGTCTGTCTGTATCTGTTCCTTGTCTGTCTGTCTGTGTCTGTCTGTCTGTCAGTGTCATTCTGTCTGTCTGTCTGTGTCTGTCTCTTGTCTGTCTGTCTGTGTCTGTCTCTTGTCTGTCTGTCTGTGTCATTCTGTCTGTATACGTCTCTCTGTGTCTGAGTGTCTCTTGTCTGACTGTCTGTCTCTCTTTCTCTGTCTGTCTGTCTGTCTATCTGTCTATATCTGTCTCCCCGTCTGCGTCTGTGTCTCTGTCTCTTGTCTGACTGTCTGTCTGTCTCTGTCTGTGTGTCTGTGTCTCTGTCTGTGTCTCTCTCTATCTCTCTCTGAATGCAAGTATTATGATTGTGTACCTGTCGATGTTTACTGTGATTTGATTGTATTTGAATGAAATGTATGTATTTCTATAACCTTTTGTTGTTATCTTGTGAATATTTTGATTTCATTTCTCTTTGCCCTGACGGCTGGATGTAAAAAAAAAAAAAGAAAAAAAAGAAAAGAGAAAAAAAGAAGAGCATATGCATGTTTATTCCATTACCTCATTAACAAAAAGTTCGTTCATTCGTTCTCTCTCTCTCTCTCTCTCTCTCTCTCTCTCTCTCTCTCTCTCTCTCCCTCCCTCCCTCTCTCCCTCTCTCTCTCTCTTCTGTCTCTGTCTGTCTCTGTCTCTCTCTCTTCTGTCTCTGTCTGTCTGTCTGTCTCTTCTGTCTATCTGTCTGTCTCTCTTTCTCTTCTGTTTCTGTCTGTCTGTCTCTGTCTCTCTGTCTCTCTCCCCCTCTCTCTTCTGTCTCTGTCTGTCTGTCTCTGTCTCTCTGTCTCTCTTCCCCTCTCTCTTCTGTTTCTGTCTGTCTGTCTCTGTCTCTCTCCCCCCCTCTCTCTCTCTTCTGTCTCTGTCTGTCTGTCTGTCTCTTTTCTGTGTGTGTGTGTGTGTGTGTGTGTGTGTGTGTGTGTGTGTGTGTGTGTGTGTCTCCCTCTCTCTTCTGTCTCTGTCTGTCTGTCTGTCTGTCTCTCTCGTTGCTTATCAAACAAAACAAAGAAAGGAAGCCTTTACAGGAATGAATGAAGCTTTTACTGGTTAAAGAGAGGTACGGAGTTTGTTTATGTATATATTTTTTTTTCATAGAGAATACTTAATAGACAAATAAATGGAAAGGAAGCGTTCACGGTTTAAATTTTTTTTTTAAAGACAGACAGAAAGAAAGAAAATTGACAATGGATCCCCCCCCCCTACACACACACACACACACACAATCCCCGTATCCCCCACCGTTTCTTAATTCCATCTCTCCTCCACTGCTCAGTGTCATTGGTGAAATGAGCAACTTCCACAGCCAATGTGGTAGAGAGAAACGAAATAAAAACGAAACCAAAAAAAAAAAAAAAAAAAAAAAAAGTTTATTCAAGCAGGGTATTGAGATAAGCAAATGTGCATGCTTCTTCCCCTCCTCCTCCCCCCCCCCACCCCCCTAACCCCCCTATCCCCCAGCCCTGAGAGAAAGAACTGGGAAGGGAAAGAGAGAGAGAGAGAGGGTTGGCTGTCTGAATAAATCCTCCTCGCTCTTACGTTACTGATAAATGTCCGTTTCTGTGACGTCCTGAGCCGAGCAGCGGAGCGTGTGAGAGTGATCGCCCTTTTAATGTAATGATCACGTGACCGTGGCTGCTGGCGCCATGAAAATTCCCGTCACGTGCGTCTCGGGGGATGTGGTGGGATGGTGGGGTGGTTGGGGTAGTTGGGGGGGGGGGGGGGGGGGATTTTCTGGAGTCAGAAACGGATGATGATGATTGATTGATAATATGGTTTTGTATGTTTATTTATTCATTCATTCATTCATTCACTCATTCATTCATGCATTCATGTCTGTTACTTGTTTTTCTGTAGATTTAATCTTTCAAATGTAGTCCTATTTTGTCATTGATTGATATATGTATGTTAAAATGTATGTATGCAGTGTGTGTGTGTAGGGCGGGGGGGGGGGGGGGGGGGGGGGGGGGGAGGGGGGGAGGGGGACCGGTTGGGTGGGGTGTTTGTAACATTGATGTAAAGCTTTATGTTAACAAAAGCGTTTTTGTAAAGCACCTAGAGCAGATTTCTGGATAGTGTGCTATATAAGTATCCATTATTATTATTATTATTATTATTATTATTATTATTAATGTTGCCTGTATCGAAGTCTAGACACAAAGAAGCCTGAACAAAATGAATGCAGTTACTCCATAATTATTCATTCATTAAATCATGTGTATGTATTCACGGCATTGCTGTTTGTAACACACACACACACACACACACACACACACACACACACACACACACACATATATATATATATATTATATATATATATATATATATATATATATATGTGTGTGTGTGTGTGTGTGTGTGTGTGTGTGTGTGTGTGTGTGTGTGTGTCTGTGTGTGGAAGTCTGAATGCGAATTTGTCGATCGTCATCAATTTCTTTATTCGATTTCGGGTTAACGGTTCGATCGCTTTTAATATCACCTTGTCAGTCCAGGTTGCTCCATCCTGATAGAAACCACTGGTATTTCGAAAGCCAGTGCGCATTATTTGTACATGCTGGAGAGTTTTTCATTTACCCCAGTAAAACTCAGCAGCAATTGCTGAACTATCTCCAGGCTTGTGAGATTCTGCAGTTTCAGTGGTCAGTGGTCTCAAGGAGGCGCCACTGCGTTCGGACAAATCCATACACGCAACGCCACATCTGCTAGACAGATGCCTGACAGCTGCATAACCCAACGCGCTTAGTCAGGCCTTGAGTGTATGCTTATCATATTTGTGTGTACTTATCAGAGTGGATTTTCTTTTGACATCATTTTGCCAGAAGACAAGGCTTTTTGTTGCCGTGGGTTCTTTTCCGGTGCGCCAAGTGCGTGCTGCACAACACGGGACCTCGGGTTTATCGTTTCATCCGAAAGACTAGACGCTCAGTTATGGTTTTTTCCAAGTCAAAACTTGGGGGAGAGAGGTGCGAGAGGGGGATTCGAACCCACATCCTCACGGACTCTCTATATTGGCAGTGCGAGCGTCTTAACCATTCTGCAATATTCAGCGTAATGTGGAGTGACCAAGTCGCACTTGCAACGTGACTGGTTAAAGCCCATCGCACACGGGGCGTCAAGCAGCAAGTTGCACGCGACAAGCAGCAAGTTTCACGCAGTGCCAAGTGTGCGAGGTTTTCAGGCAGCAAGAGTCACGCGCCACGCAGCAAGATCGCCGTCGCCGCGCGTCGTGTTTCTTCGATAGAACCTGTCCTAATTCCCCCGCGACAAAAGCGACAGACGTGTGTGGAGCAACCAGTCACGAGACCCGCTCGTTTCACGTGATACATCATTTGGAATCTATTTCAGCTAGTTTCAGCACGTGACTTTCCAAATATGGAGCGTGATGCGTGATGCCTGGGGAGGTTTGTTGCGCGTGTGTGAGCGACACGCCTCGCTACAGGTTTCAGGCGTCCGCGAGACAAATGTGGCGAGGTATCAAAAACTGATGTGCGGCTGACGCTGACGCCCCGTGGGCGATGGGCCTTAAAGCGAGTGATCAGCGATGGAGAGACGTCACAGCCACACGACAGTAATTGTCACTTCATGTATCCCCTGGCAACAGCTAGCGGAAAGATGACGTCACCACTAGGGAGGATCTAGTGTCTCGTGGAGATCAGGACCCGGTTCTAGTTTTTTTATACCACAAGGGAGTGTAGGACAGCCAATCACATTGCGTATCGTGTCCGTCACGTGCTCGTCACGTGTTCGTTCAATCGTTCTTCTTCTTCTTCTTCTTCTTTTAATAATATTTTGAATCAGTTATTAATTTGCACAAAGAACAGAAACACATATAACGCATCGGACATCGGTTTTGATTGAAGTCGCTCGGTGTCTGTACCATCACTGGTGCAACAATGGATCGCCAGCTTTAGTTTCAAGTCGTAAGCCTATACACACGCAGCGTGTGATCGATTCAGCCGTCGTACATGCGATGCATTTATGACTGAGTACTTCATTGAGCTCCGCAGACAAGCTTTTTTTTTTTTTTTTTTTTTTTTTTTTTTGCGGTCAGAATGTTTTTCCTTAATTACATGGTCTGGTACCTTTTTTTCCTTCCCCCCCCCCCACTCCTCACCGCGTGTACAGTGGTGCTTGTGCAGATCTGTTTGCCAGTTTGTGGACCCGTGAAATACAGTTTGGAGAGGGGGGGCCCGGGGAGTCTGAGCATTCAGCCAGGCTGCAGGACACCACCACCCCCCCCCTCCCCCAACCCCCCCCCTCCCCCCCCCCCCCCGTGTCTGTCTGACTGGTGTGAGTTGAGGAATCGGCTTTGTCAGGCCTGGCGTCGGTCAGATGGTGAACTGGAATATAAGTCTGGGTTTGGCATAATTATATATATATATATATATATATATGTATACACACACACACACACACACACACACACACACACACACACAGAGACTGTGAAGTGGAGTGGACTTAGATAGATCTATGAGTTTCTGTCAGTGTGTCTGGATTTTGTTTGTTTGTATGTCTGTCTGTCTGTCTGTCTGTCTGTCTGTCTGTGTGGAGAGTTGTCAGATTTCGTTCGTTCGTTCTTTCACTCTCCCCCCCCCCCCCTCTCTCTCTCTCTCTCTCTCTCTCTCTCTCGTCAAATTTCGATCGTTCGTTCTCTCACTTTCTCCAACACCACTACCTTGTCTCTCTCTCTCTCTCTCTCTCTCTCTCTCTCTCTCTCTCTCTCGTTGTCAAATTTCGTTCGTTCGTTCGTTCTCTCCATTCTCCCCACCACCACGACCACCCTCTCTCTCTCTCTCTCTCTCTCCCTCTCTCTCTCTCTCTCTCTCTCTCTCTCTCGAGTTGTCAGATTTCGTTCGTTCGTTCGTTCGTTCTCTCCATTCTCTCCACCACCACCACCACCCTCTCTATCTCTCTCTCTCCCTCTCTCTCTCGAGTTGCCAAATTTCGTTCGTTCGTTCTCTCCATTCTCTCCACCACCACCACCCCCCCTCTCTCTCTCGTTGTCAAATTTCATTCATTCCTTCGTTCGTTCTCTCATAATCTCCACCCCCGTCTCTCTCTCTCTCTCTACTTCCCCACTTCCCCTCTTCCTTCCATTCCCTCTTTGTCTCCATCCCCCTTTCTGTCTCCATCACTCTCTCTCTGTCTGTGTCTGTCTCTGTCTGTCTGTCTCTGTCTCTCTGTCTGTGTCTCTGTGTCTGTCTGTCTGTCTCTGTGTCTGTCTGTCTGTCTCTGTCTGTCTCTCTGTCTGTCTGTCTGTGTCTGTCTGTCTATCTCTGTCTGTCTCTCTCTCTGTCTGTCTGTCTCTCTCTGTCTGTCTGTCTCTCTCTCTGTCTGTCTGTCTCTCTCTGTCTGTCTGTCTGTCTCTCTGTCTGTCTCTCTCTGTCTGTCTGTCTCTCTCTCTCTCTCTCTCTCTGTGACTCTCCTCTTTCCCCTGTTGGCAAGTTTTGAGATCCGTAAAATGCAAATCAAATGAAACAAGATACATCAACTTTTAAAACATTTTTTTTTTTTAAATGAATTTTTCAGCAACAACAAAAATTTATAAAAAAAAAGATTTTCCAGACAAATAATCGGGTTTTTTGGGGGGGAGGGGTGGGGGGGGGAGGGGGGGGGGGCAGGGGGGGGGGGGGTATGTATTATTCATAGGGGTGCCGTGGCGGAAGCGGTTTAGGGTTGGACTACTTCAGAAATGTCCACCAGGAATCAGGGTTCCAGACCTAGCTTCGGCATAACTTATATATATATCGGGTGTCCCCCCCCCCCCCCCCCCCCCCCCCCAAAAAAAAAGTGAACCGCTTTTTGACAAGTATTTTTTTTCAGTGATAGAGAAACCGAATTCATTGAAAATTTGCTGTTTTGAATTTTTTGACAATACTCGCATCATTTGGGACCTTCAACCATTTACCTTACTTATTCATTCGTAACGTGGCCTGTACGATCTCATCTGAATGTATGGCATGGTCACAATCCGTCTCGAAGCCAAACAGGAAGAAAATGCTGTATTAATTCTCATTCCAGTAAGTTTGCGATATCATCTGATGACAGTAAAACAAACAATGATAAATAACCCAAAATATTCAACTCAGTGTAAAGAATGTTTCATTGAAGATACAGTTTTGCCTCCACGCCCCAGCCCCCATCTGTGTGTGTGTGTGTGTGTGTGTGTGTGTGTGTGTGTGTGTGTGTGTGTGTGTGTGTTTCGTCTCTGCGTTTTTTGTCTGTCTGTCTGTCTATCACACACACACATAAAAACGCGCGCGCGCGCGCGCGCGCACACACACACACACACACGAACATAACACTCTCTCTCTCTCTCTCTCTCTCTCCCACACACATTCTCATGTACACACACACACACACACACACACACACACACACACACACACACACACACACCCAACACACACAACACACAACACACACACACACACACACACACACACACACACACACACACACACACACACACACAGAGCATATTCAACAACAACAACAACAACAACAACACCAACACCAACACCCCCAAAAACGAAACCCAATTAAAACAGCTTTCCCCAGGCAAAGGGAGAGAGATGCAGTAACATAAACTGTGGGCCGTGGTGTGAATGTTGCAGTGACGGGAAGGAGGTATGAGATTGCCGTTTCTCTGAAACTGGACCCCCCCAGCTCTGCGACGGGCACAAATGGAAAATGCATGTGACTCTCTCTCCTCCCCAAAATAACGCCCCCCCCCCCCCCCCGTCCCAGTCCTTCCTACCCCCCCCCCAACCCGACCCCCCCCCCCCCAAAAAAAAAACAACCCAAACAAACAAAAAATAACAACAAAAGCAAAAACAAAAAAAAAGGGGGGCTAAAAGGCAAACGCAAGAATTGGTCTAAATTTATCGGGAAGCGCATTGCATCGGCAGAATCGGTCAAGGCGGTGGATTTCTGCTGTGTTTCAGTGTTCAGCAGTGATCTGGGGTCGAGCCCACCCACCCACCCACCCCCCTCTCCCACCCACCCCCCCTCCACCCTACCCCCACTCCCCACCCCCACCAATTTCGACATGGTGTTGTTGTTGTATACTTGGGAGGGGTGGGGTGGGGGGGGGGGCGTAGGGGGGTGGGGGGGAGACGCTTGACTCTTCGCGATTTTCCCCTCGTTCTTTACCTAGGTGTGAAGAAAGAAAGGAATTTTTCTTCTTCTTCTTCTTCTTCGGCGTTCCCCAGGTGCCTGTTACATTGTGTGTGTGTGTGTGTGTGTGTGTGTGTGTGTGTGTGTGTGTGAGAGAGAGAGAGAGATCTTGATTTTACTCTCAGCTGAACACAATTTCTCTCTCTCTCTCTCTCTCTCATTTATTTATATATATATATATATATTTGTTTATGTGTTTGTTCGTTTCGTTTCGTTTTGTTTGGTTAAATCTTTTTCTTTTTTTTCTTAGCCTACGCCTGATCATTACAATATATATAAACATGTTCCAGATCATACATAAACGTCTATCACCATGAAAAAGAGAAACTGAGACCTGGTGGTGGCGGTTTGCATTGCTTGGTTCTAACTTTTTTGACAGTCACACGTGTACTAAAATGCCTACGTTGACCGAACTACGCCATTGGTCAGTTCCATACTAGTAACACACAGTTAGTAGCGGTCACGACCTCAACTGGCTCCTGTCAGATGGTCAATCCGATCTGCAGAGCTCGAAGTCCGCTGTCCTCTCCGCAGTGCAGCAGGTGGTCCCCCCCCCCACGCCCCCCCCCCCCCCCCCCGAGCTTCTCGTGGACTTCCACCCATGGTTAAAAAAAAACCAAACAAACATGGATAGCGCATGCCTTCTTTGAGCCCCTTTGCTAACTGAAACCAGCGGAAGTGTTCAATCAGCCATTTTGCTTCTCGTGTCAGAATAGCGCGAAGCGGTGACTTCATATGAGTAGCCGAGTGCTCAGCTGGCTTCACGGCAAGCTTTCACTTGCTCGCGGCGTTAGTTAAGTTGACATTCCTGTGTGTGTCTCCACTGCAAGTTTGCGCCACGTGTCACTGCACTGTTTTCCTGTAATAACTTTAGTAGATAAACCATTGGCAGATTTCAATCAAGACAAAACATTTGGCATGTCGTGAGGGCAAGCATAACACGATTTCTTCGAAGACACACGGTTACAGTTCAGAAACTACCACCAGTTAGCAGACGACTTGACGGGCGCAACAGCCGAGTGGTAAAAGCGTTGGACTGTCAATCTGAGGGTCCCGGGTTCGAATCACGGTGACGGCGCCTGGTGGGTAAAGGGTGGAGATTTTTACGATCTCCCAGGTCAACATATGTGCAGACCTGCTAGTGCCTGAACCCTCTTCGTGTGTATATGCAAGCAGAAGATCAAATACGCACGTTAAAGATCCTGTAATCCATGTCAGCGTTGGGTGGGTTATGGAAACAAGAACATACCCAGCATGCACCCCCCCCCCCCCCGAAAACGGAGTATGGCTGCCTACATGGCGGGGTAAAGAACGGTCATACACGTAAAAGCCCACTCGTGTGCATACGAGTGAACGCAGAAGAAGAAGAAGAAGAAGAAGAAGTAGAAGCAGACGACTTGTCAACGAACTGACGGCCAGATACGAGAAACAATATGGCGTCCAGTTGTCTTCCAGCTTTCCTGGGCCAATGAGCTGTCCACGTGTTTTTAGGTCAGTGAGTTCAACCGCACAGGGGCCAGGTTTTTTTTTTCCCCTCCTCAGTGCACCAAACAAAAGTTGGACAAAAGGAAAGGAAAGGAATGCATTCCATCTGGCGATCAGTTTGGTAAAACATCGTTTCGCTTTTTTTTCCTAGAGAGATGATATACATGTGTGATGTGGAATTCCCAGGAGGTCTGTTTTTAGTTGTATTATTATGCAGTGATGCAGTAATGTGATTCATTGTAAAAACAATGCCCTCTTGTGAGCGGTGGCAACGGATAGGAACATCCTTCAGGGAAATTCCGGTCACACGTAGCTCATCAGTGAGCATTGTTGTTATATTTATTTATTTATTTATTTATTTATTTCGTATTGTCAGGCAGCAAAAATAAAGGTTGTGCACGCAGAGGCATACGCACATGCCTGCAAACACGCAAGCACGCGCGCACACACACACACACACACACGCACGCACGCACGCGTGCGCATACACACACACTCTCTCTCACATAAAAGAAATAATGTCCCCTCCCTCTCTCTCTCTCTCTTTCTCTCTCTCTCTCTCTCTCTCTCTCTCTCTCTCTCACACACACACGCACACACACACAAGAAATAATGCCCATCTCTCTCTCTTTCACACACACACACACACACTCTCTCTCTCTCTCTCTCTCACATAAAAGAAATAATGTTCCCTCACACACACACACACACACACACACACACACACACACACACACACACACACACACACACATACATACACACACACAAAAGAAATAATGTCCATCTCTCTCACACACACACACACACACACACACACACACACACACACACACACACACACACACATCAGTATCAGTATCAGTAGCTCAAGGAGGCGTCACTGCGATCGGTCAAATCCATATACGCTACACCACATCTGCCAAGCAGATGTCTGACCAGCAGCGTACCCCCCCCCCCCCCCTACACACACACACACACTCACACACTCACACACTCTCTCTCACATAAAAGAAATAATGTCCTCTCTCTCTCTCTCTTTCTCTCTGCCCCCCCTCCCCCCCCCCCCCCCCCCACACACACATACACGAGAAATAATGTCCAATCAATGACTGTTGTTCGAGAATGCTGAATCCCTCTCTCGTTGCCCAATCGGCGTGTTTCTATGATGCGACCAACAGATGTTTGATTTTACTTTCGTTGTTGTTTGTGTTGTGTTGTGTTGTCAATTGTTGTGTCACAGATACTTATGTACCGCTGATTCCATTGTTATGGTTTATCCTTTCTCTCTATACCCCCCCTTAATTAAACCACCATCCCCACCCCCTCCTCGCGCACACACACACACACACACACACACACACACACACACACACACACACACACACACACACACACACATGACACGTCTTACAGCGCTCAAATGAAACGATGTTAAAGAAAGATACTCGATCTCACACACACGCGTACTCTCTCTCTCTTTCTCTCTGTCACTCTCTCCCTCTCTGTCACTCTCTCCCTCTCTCTCTCTCTCTCTTTGTCACTCTCACCGTCTCTCTCTCTATCACTCTCACCGTCTCTCTTTCTCTCTCTCTCTCTGTCTCTCTCTCTCTCTGTCTCTCTCTCTCTCTCTCTGTCACTCTCATCCTCTCTCTCTGTGTCTGTCTTTTTCTCTTTCTCTCTCTTTCTCTCTGTCACTCTCACCGTCTCTCTCTCTCTGTCACTCTAACCCTCTCTCTCTCTCTGTCTCTCTCTGTGTCACTCTCTCTCTCTCTCTCTGTCACTCTCACCCTCTCTCTCTCTCTCTCTCTCTCTTTGTCACTCTCACCGTCTCTCTCTCTCTCTATCACTCTCACCGTCTCTCTCTCTCTCTCTCTGTGTCTCTCTCTCTCTCTCTCTGTCTCTCTCTCTATCTCTCTCTGTCACTCTCATCCTCTCTCTCTGTGTCTGTCCTTTTCTCTTTCTCTCTGTCACTCTCTGTCACTCTCTCCCTCTCTGTCACTCTCACCCTCTCTCTCTCTCCCTCTCTCTGTCTCTCTCTCTCTCTGTCTCTCTCTCTCTCTCTCTCTCTCTCTCTCTCTCTCTCTCTCTGTCACTCTCATCCTCTCTCTCTGTGTCTGTCTTTTTCTCTTTCTCTCTCTTTCTCTCTGTCACTCTCACCGTCTCTCTCTCTCTTTGTCACTCTCACCGTCTCTCTCTCCCTCTCTCTGTCACTCTCACCCTCTCTCTCTCTCCCTCTCTTTGTCACTCTCACCGTCTCTCTCTCTCTATCACTCTCACCGTCTCTCTTTCTCTCTCTCTCTCTGTCTCTGTCTCTGTCTCTCTCTGTCTCTCTCACCGTCTCTCTCTCTCTCTCTCTCTCTGTCACTCTCATCCTCTCTCTCTCTGTCTGTCTTTTTCTCTTTTTCTCTCTTTCTCTCTGTCACTCTCTCTGTCACTCTCTCCCTCTCTGTCACTCTCACCCTCTCTCTCTCTCCCTCTCTCTGTCTCTCTCTCTCTCTCTGTGTCACTCTCATCCTCTCTCTCTGTGTCTGTCTTTTTCTCTTTCTCTCTCTTTCTCTCTGTCACTCTCACCGTCTCTCTCTCTCTGTCACTCTAACCCTCTCTCTCTCTCTGTCTCTCTGTGTGTGGGTACTTATCGGAAAATGAAAGGTGGTTTTATGGAAAAGCAAAAATGACAGTTGTAAACATGTATAAGTATCTAGGTGTCATTTTGTCAACAAAACTAACTTTTTCCCATACATTACATGATATGGCTGGCAGGGCAAAAAAGGGGGTGATTAGTATTTTCAAGTTATTCCGATCAGTTGGTGAAAAATGCCCAAAAATATTTTTTAAACTATTTGATGCGCAAATTCAACCAATGCTTAGTTACGGGGCGGAAGTTTGGGGTCTGATTGCAAATCTTGATGTAATAGAGAAAGTGCATACATTTGCGCTAAAACGGTTCTTGAATGTGAGTGTTAGAACACCAAATGCAATGGTTTATGGTGAACTGGGCAGATTTCCCTTGTATATTAATATATACTTGAGGTGCATCAAGTACTGGCTAAGAATTGTCAAAATGCCAGAACATCGGTTACCACTGAAAGCATATAAAATGTTACTATTTATCCATCAGCAGAATCGGAATACATGGGCCACATCTGTTTGTTTCTTGTTACATAAATATGGATTTCAGGAGGTTTGGGAGAATCAGGGGGTGGGAATTAAAAAGAATTTCTAAGCACATTAAAAAACAGACTGGTAAATGAATACAAAGAACGTTGGTCTTTACAGCTATCAGACAGTGAGCGTTTCTCTCTATATCGTACTTTTAAAAGTAGTCTTGTACTATCACCATTTTTGTTGGAGCTGAAACATATTCAAGCCAGAATTAGCTTAACAC
>NC_134905.1:17688065-17728065 GCF_041734735.1 Babylonia areolata
CTCTTCCATCTCCACACTTGACATCCTCATTTTCTTATCATTACTCTCTCTCCCTCCCCCCCTCTCTCTCTCTCTCTTCCATCTCCACACTTGACATCCAAGTTTTCTTATCATTACTCTCTCTCCCTCCCCCCCCCCTCTCTCTCTTCCATCTCCACACTTGACATCCACATTTTCTTATCATTACTCTCCCCCCCTCTCTCTTCCATTTCCACACTTTACATAACCAAAAGAAAAAAACAAACAACAACAACAAAAAAACCAAAAAAACCACCACCAACAACACCAACACCAACAAAACCCTTTCTTCATGTTTTGTTGGGTTTTTTTTGTCTTGACAGATTTGGAGAACACTCCCTCCATGCTGATCGTGGCCAAAGCCTTCGAGACCCCAGCCATCTTTTTCGCCATCGTCTGCATCGTCCTGTACGTCATCAAAATTGTGCTGCTGGTCAGAAGGCCTGGAAAAAGGTTACACCTCAAGGCAGCCTACTTGACCTTCGGTGCTATAGCAGGTAAATGAATACCATTGGGGTTGGGACGAGGGGGGGTGGGGGGGGGGGGAGGGTATTTGGAATGATTGTTCACCTCCTCCTGCCGGAAACGGCATTTCATTGGTTAGTGTGATAGTCAGTCGTGTCCGACTATGACCATCAGAACAGCAGAGGAGGCAACTGCTGTTCCGACTATTTGGGCTAGAATTTGATTATAGTGGAGAGTGTCTTGCCCAAGTTACATCCCCACTCTCTCGGCCAAGAGGGTTTCAGGACAGTTGGCGTTGGGATTGTTCCCAAAGGCCAACTAGCCCACAAGGCTGCAGCACTAAGAGCCAGTGCAGTTTTGCCTCCTAGTTTGAGAGTCATAGTCCTTCACAAAAGTCTAAACTGTAAATGGTTTCCCATTGACTGGAGGAGAAACCATTGATAATACAGCTCTCACTTTGCTGTTGGCCCAAATGTAAACTTATGTCAATCTGTGATATAAGCCGAGTGTTGGGCCTATATTGGTCAGTACACGGTGGTCTAATGGCGAGATGTCGTGTCACTGAGTTGCCGCGATAAATTTTGGCCGAGAAGAGCAAACTTATAGGCCTGGTTTGCATCAGTTTGACATGGAAAGTATATTCAACCAAACTGGGAGTATAAGACGAACTCATTATATGTTTACCATTGGGGTTGGGCGGTATGGAGTGTTGTAAGTATGGCTTGGATTGGATGATTTGATGATGACTTTGATGCTGTGTGTGTGTGTGTGTGTGTGTGTGTGTGTGTGTGTGTGTGTGAGACACCATGACTGCTGTGTGTGTGACACCATGACTGCTGTGTGTGTGACACCATGACTGCTGACACCATGACTGCTGTGTGTGTGACACCATGACTGCTGACACCATGAACGCTGTGTGTGACACCATGACCGCTGTGTGTGTGACACCATGACTGCTGTGTGTGTGACACCATGAACGCTGTGTGTGACACCATGACTGCTGTGTGTGACACCATGACCACTGTGTGTGACACCATGACTGCTGTGTGTGTGACACCATGACTGCTGTGTGTGTGACACCATGACTGCTGTGTGTGTGACACCATGAACGCTGTGTGTGTGACACCATGAACGCTGTGTGTGTGGAGTGATGGCCTAGAGGTAACGCGTCCGCCTAGGAAGCGAGAGAATCTGAGCGCGCTGGTTCGAATCACGGCACAGCCCCCGAAATTTTCTCCCCCTCCACTAGACCTTGAGTGGTGGTCTGGACGCTAGTCATTCGGATGAGACGATAAACCGAGGTCCCGTGTGCAGCATGCACTTAGCGCACGTAAAAGAACCCACGGCAACAAAAGGGTTGTTCCTGGCAAAATTCTGTTAGAAAAATCCACTTCGATAGGAAAAACAAATAAAACTGCACACAGGAAAAAAAAAGAAAAGGGGTGGCGCTGTAGTGTAGCGACGCGCTCTCCCTAGGGAGAGCAGCCCGAATTTCACACAGAGAAATCTGTTGTGATCAAAAAGAAATACAAATACAAATACAAATACCATGACCGCAGTGTGTGTGTGTGTGTGTGTGTGTGTGTGTGTGTGTGTGTGTGTGTGTGTGTGTGTGTGGACACAGGGGTGGTAGCCATCCTGGGCGTGATCCTCTTCTGCGCCATGCTGGAGGGAGACATGTACAGCCGGCAGTGGGCCCCCTACCTCAACCTGTCCGGGGGCATCGTCTACCTGCTCTTCGGGCTCGGGGGCTACCTCCGCTGGAGAGACCGCACGGCCGACGGCGACTTTGAGGACGACACCAGTCTGTGCGAGCGGAACATGCACGAAATCCACCCCCCTGGAGGAGCCTCGGTCCTCAGACAGACCTCACAGACTTCGGCCAAAGCGGCCGAGGCCTTTGTGTGATGATGATGATGATGGTGATGGTGTTGGTGGTGGTGGTGCAAATGAGCGTGTTAGACTGATGAGGGGGGGGGGGGGGGGGGGGGGGGGGGGGTGGGGGGGGGGGGGGGGAGGTAAATGTGAGGAGGGGGGGGGGTATGGTGGTGTTGGAAAAAAAAACAAAACCAGAGCGTGCAGGCTTCGGGTAGTAGTCAGTATAACCGGTGGTGGCGGTGCCTGTTGTGCGTGAAATGGTGTGCGATGGTGAACGTTGGGTTGGCGAAGGGTTTAGAATGATGATGGCCGGAACAGGAATGACAACCCCTCCTTGCTCGCTGAACCCACTTTGCTTGCCAAGACAGTTCTTCTCTCAGTGGTGTTGACTTTCTCCGATTTAAACAAACAAAACAAACAAACAAACAAAACAAAACAAAACAAACAAAAACCCCACCTCCTTTCTTTTTTTCTTTCCTTAATTTTTTTTTTTTTATTGTTCATCTTTTACACTTTATTTTACAATTTCATTACTTCAGTTTTGTTTTGTTTTGTTTTGTTTTGATTTGCTAATGATTTTCTCACTTCAAAAAGAAATTGAGTGGAGGGTATTATTATTATTATTATTATTATTATTAAAGACCTTCAGTGCATTATTATTTTTTTTTCCCCCTGTTATTCTTTGATGTGCTGAGATAGGAGCACATTTGGGCTTGAGAAGGGAGAAGGTCACAAAGTGTGGTGGATACGGACGGAATGAAGTGAGCCAAAAAAAAAAAAAAAGGAAAACCCACAGGAGAAAATGAAAGACTATGCTGGTTTTTTTGGAACATGTAATGTGCACTGCAAGATGTGAGCAGACGCTTAGCAAAGTGTGAACACTCTAAGAGTGCAAAAAACAACAAGCAAACAACAACAACAACAACAACAACAAAAAAACACACACACAAAAAACCACGTGAACAAATGCAGATGGCAGTCATTTTTTTTTCCTTCCCTCTCAAGGCCTGACCAAGCGCGTTGGGTTACGCTGCTGGTCAGGCATCTGCTTGGCAGATGTGGTGTATGTAGCGTATATGGATTTGTCCAAACGCAGTGACGCCGCCTCCTTGCCTTGAGCTACTGAAACTGAAACTGAAACTGAAACTCAATGTGTGAAAGCATGAAAATGACGAACTTTATATTAGAGATCTGAATATTCCTTCAGGGACCAAACCCAGGCTGGATGTTGTGGACAAAAAAAAAAAGTTGCACAACACTGGGGTTGTTTGTTCATCCTGTGGGTGTGGCAGGCACAAAAGGTGTTGCGCTTTGTTTGTTTGTTACGGAACACAGGATGACAAAGAAAACTGCATTGCAACGGAGAGAAAGGGAGATAAGAGAGTTAAAAAAAAAAAAATGGTCGTGTAAAAATGGTTCATGCATGACAGGGGTTTTTTGGGTTTTTTTTTTTTTTTTAATAAACAGATAACTATACTGCTTCGTCATTTTTGCTGTAAAATAATGTTCAGCGCTGCATGCTTCAACTTTCACATCCCAGAGCGTGTTCATTCCTAACGAGCCAGATGCAGAACTAGAGCTGTTTGACTCTCTCTCTCTCTCTGTCTCTGTCTCTGTCTCTTTCTTTCCCCCTCTCTGTCTCTGTCTCTTTCTCTCTCTCTCTCTCTGTCTCTGTCTCTTACTCTCTCTCTCTCTCTGTCTCTCTCTTACTCTCTCTCCCTCTCTCTCTCTGTCTCTCTCTCTCTCCCTCTCTCTCTCTGTCTCTGACTCTCTCTCTTTCTCTCTCCCTCTCTCTCTCTGTCTCTGTCTCTCTCTCTCTCTCTCTCTCTCCCTCTCTCTCTTTCTTTCTCTCTCTTACTCTCTGTCTCTCTATCTCTCACTCTCTCTTTCTCTCTCTCTCCCTCTCTCTCTTACTCTGTCTCTCACTCTCTCTCTCCCTCTCTCTCACCCTCTCTCTTACTCTCTCTCTCTCTCCCTCTCTCTCTTTCTCTCTCACTCTCTCTCTTACTCTCTCTCTCACTCTCTCTCTCTCTCTCTCTCTCCCTCTCTCTCTCTGTCTCTCCGTCCACCCTGATGGTAACGGCTGATACCGGACAGATGCAACTTTGAGCTGTGTGTGTGTGTGTGATTGAACTGCCAGTCAGAGACATCTTGTTGTTGTTCCTTGTCACACAGTGTCACACTACTGCTACTGCTGCTGCTGCTACTACTACTACTACTACTGCTGCTACTACTACTGCTGCTGCTACTGCTGCTGCTACTGCTACTACTACTGCTACTACTACTACTGCTACATGGGTGGGTGACTAGTTGTCTTCAAAGTGTTGATTTTTTTTTTTTTTTGCAACAACAAAAAAGTCACAAGGAAGTGCTTTTGCACAGACCAGTTTTTTTGTTTGATTTTTTTTTATTCATGGATCCTGCTGTGTGTTGAGGTTGGTTGTTGGTTTTTTTTTTCTCCGATGTTTGGAGGAACTAATAACATGCTGGTGTGTGTGTGTGTGTGTGTGTGTGTGTGTGTGTGTGTGTGTTGTTGTTGTTGTTGTTGTTGTTGTTTTTGGCATGAACAAATGTTATATTAAAGAAAAGCAAACACTATTTAAAACCAAAAAAAGTTCTGCAAACTCCATGTATGGCATTTTTTGGCATGCACGATTATTGTATGCTCTTTTTAAAAAAAATATTTATTCAAATGATCAATCAAAAAGAACGGCAGAACCCATGTATATTTTTTTTTCTCATTTGCATGAACAGTTACTGTTACAGTAAAAAACAAAAAAACAAAAAAAACAACAACAAACAAACAAAAAAAAAGCCTCCAGTATTTTCACTGATTGTGAACATTTTGTCCTGGAGGTGTTTTTCAGTCATGTTTTCATCAGTATCATCTGACTCTATATTGGACTGGCTTATGGATGCACACTTGTGTGAGTATACTTAACAGAGATTTGTATATATAAATGTATTCATATACAACATTAGATCCTTTTTTTTTTCTTCTCATTCTGTTGTTGTGGTGATTTGTATTTGTATTTCTTTTTATCACAACAGATTTCTCTGTGTGAAATTCGGGCTGCTCTCCCCAGGGAGAACGCGTCGCTATACTACAGCGCCACCCATTTTTTTTTTTTTTTTTTTTCCTGCGTGCAGTTTTATTTGTTTTTCCTATCGCAGTGGATTTTTCTACAGAATTTTGCCAGGAACATCCCTTTTGTTGCCGTGGGTTCTTTAACGTGCGCTAAGTGCATGCTAGCACACGGGACCTCGGTTTATCGTCTCATCCGAATGACTAAGCGTCCAGACCACCACTCAAGGTCTACTAGTGGAGGGGGTGAAAATATCGGCGGCTGAGCCCGTGATTCGAACCAGCGCGCTCAGATTCTCTCGCTTCCTAGGCGGACGCGTTACCTCTAGGCCATCACTCCACTGTTGATAGTGGTGGCGGAAGAAGGGTCACATTATTCAGCACAAAATACAAAACACAAAGACCCAGTGGCACTAAAACAGCGTGTGTGTGTAATACTAATAATGATGGTACTTATATATAGCTCCTGAATCTTGTGCCACAGACAAATCTTAAGTGCTTTCACACCAAGTCATTCACCATGCATACATAACTCCAAAACTGAAGACAAGGAAGAGGTAGGGGAGGGAGGCTGGCTATCTTGTGAAGAAAAGAGAGAGAGAGAGAGAGAGTGTGTGTGTGTGTGGAGGAATTTTCTTTAATGTAATACAACACAACAATGTAATACAATGCAATACAACACAACACAACACAACACAAAGCTTTCTATTGAACGCAAGTCAAACAACAACAGATCAACAAAAATGATTGTCCCTAAGCTAGATTATGTAGGAAAATCTGCTCAGATTGTGAAAAAAACGTAACACTTGGTGACAGGGGGAAAAGACACCCCCCACCCCCACCCCCACCCCCACCCCCCACCCCGCCCCCCTCCCCATTCACTGTGACCATAATTATTCTCTCCCCTCTGGGAGAGTTGTGGTTCCTGGTAAGGCTGGGGTCAATTTCAAAACTAGAGGTGGGATTTTTTTTTTGTGTGTGTGTGTCTTTTGTGTGTGTGTGTGTGTGTGTGTGTGTGTGTGTGTGTGTGCATTGCTAACTCACATGTCACGACAGTGGAAAACAGATGACGAGTGACGCAAGTCAAGAGAGCAGCTCCCTTCTGATGATTTGTCAGCAGTCACAGCCCCCCCCCCCCCCTTCCCCCCTGAGCAAAGCACACACAGAATGCAATATCTGAGTTATTTGGTATAATACAATGCAAAACAATGTAGTACAATACAGTGCGATACAATACAATACAATGTAATGTAATACAATGCAATGCAGTGTAATGTAATACAATGTAATACAATGCAATGTAATGTAATACAATGCAATGTAATGTAATACAATGTAATGCAATGCAATGTAATGTAATACAATACAATACAATGTAACGTAATACAATGCAATGTAATACAACACAACACAAAGATTCTATTAAACGCAAGTCAAACAACAACAGATCAACAAAATGATTGTCCCTAAGCTAGATTATGTAGGAAAATCTGCTCAGATTGTGAAAAAAACGTAACACTTGGTGACAGGGGGAAAAGACCCCCCCCCCCCCCCTCCCCCCCACCCCCCACCCCGCCCCCCCTCCCCATTCACTGTGACCATAATTATTCTCTCCCCTCTGGGAGAGTTGTGGTTCCTGGTAAGGCTGGGGTCAATTTCAAAACTAGAGGTGGGATTTTTTTTTTTTTTTTTTTTTTTTTTTGTCTTTTGTGTGTGTGTGTGTGTGTGTGTGTGTGTGTGTGTGTTGCTAACCCACATGTCACGACAGTGGAAAACAGATGACGAGTGACGCAAGTCAAGAGAGCAGCTCCCTTCTGATGATTTGTCAGCAGTGACAGCCCCCCCCCCCTCCCCCCCTGAGCAAAGCACACACAGAATGCAATATCTGAGTTAGTTGGTACAATACAATGCAAAACAATGTAGTACAATACAATGCGATACAATACAATACAATGTAATGTAATACAATGCAATGCAGTGTAATGTAATACAATGTAATACAATGCAATGTAATGTAATACAATACAATGTAATGTAATACAATGTAATGCAATGTAATGTAATACAATACAATACAATGTAACGTAATACAATGCAATGTAATACAACACAACACAAACCTTCTATTAAACGCAAATGAAACAACAACAGATCAACAAAATTGATTGTCCCTAAGCTAGATTATGTAGGAAAATCTGCTCAGATTGTGAAAAAACGTAACACTTGGTGACAGGGGGAAAAGACCCCCCCCCCACCCCGCCCCCCTCCCCATTCACTGTGACCATAATTATTCTCTCCCCTCTGGGAGAGTTGTGGTTCCTGGTAAGGCTGGGGTCAATTTCAAAACTAGAGGTGGGATTTTTTTGTGTGTGTGTGTGTCTTTTGTGTGTGTGTGTGTGTGTGTGTGTGCATTGCTAACCCACATGTCACGACAGTGGAAAACAGATGACGAGTAACACAAGTCAAGAGAGCAGCTCCCTTCTGATGATTTGTCAGCAGTCACAGCCCCCCCCCCCCCCCTCCCCCCCTGAGCAAAGCACACACAGAATGCAATATCTGAGTTATTTGGTACAATACAATGCAAAACAATGTAGTACAATACAGTGCGATACAATACAATACAATGTAATGTAATACAATGCAATGCAGTGTAATGTAATACAATGTAATGCAGTGTAATGTAATGTAATACAATACAATGTAATGTAATACAATGTAATGCAATGTAATGTAATACAATACAATACAATGTAACGTAATACAATGCAATGTAATACAACACAACACAAAGCTTCTGTTAAACGCAAGTGAAACAACAACAGATCAACAAAATGATTGTCCCTAAGCTAGATTATGTAGGAAAATCTGCTCAGACTGTGAAAAACGTAACACTTGGTGACAGGGGAAAAGACCCCCCCCCCCCACCCCCACCCCCCCACCCCGCCCCCCCTCCCCATTCACTGTGACCATAATTATTCTCTCCCGTGCGAGAGTTGTGGTTCCTGGTAAGGCTGAGGTGGGATTTTTTTTTTTTTTTTTTTTTTTTGCCTTTTGTGTGTGTGTGTGTGTGTGTGTGTGTGTGTGTGCATTGCTAACTCACATGTCACGACAGTGGAAAACAGATGACGAGTGACGCAAGTCAAGAGAGCAGCTCCCTTCTGATGATTTGTCAGCAGTGACAGCCCCCCCCCCCCCCCCCCTGAGCAAAGCACACACAGAATGCAATATCTGAGTTAGTTGGTACAATACAATGCAAAACAATGTAGTACAATACAATGCGATACAATACAGTACAATGTAATGTAATACAGTGCAATGCAGTGTAATGTAATACAATGTAATGCAATGCAGTGTAATGTAATGTAATACAATACAATGCAATGTAATGTAATACAATGTAATGCAATGCAATGTAATGTAATACAATACAATACAATGTAACGTAATACAATGCAATGTAATACAACACAAAGATTCTATTAAACGCAAGTCAAACAACAACAGATCAACAAAATGATTGTCCCTAAGCTAGATTATGTAGGAAAATCTGCTCAGATTGTGAAAAAACGTAACACTTGGTGACAGGGGGAAAAGACACCCCCCACCCCCACCCCCACCCCCACCCCCCACCCCGTCCCCCCTCCCCAAAAAGGGTGGCCCCTTCACTGTGACCATAATTATTCTCTCCCCTCTGGGAGAGTTGTGGTTCCTGGTAAGGCTGGAGTCAATTTCAAAACTAGAGGTGGGATTTTTTTTTGTCTTTCTTTACCCTACGTCCTTTTTTTTTCTCTCTCACCTCTGCTGGACTGTTGCTGTTTTCTACAAACTTAGATCTGTAACATTCCGATACCTTGTTTGGATTGATGCCACATCCAAAATGCACAAGTGTCAATTGTCAAGTGATATCAGATTTCTTTTCTTTCTTTCTTTTTTTTTCTTTTTTTTTTTTTTTTGTTGTTGATTTTTTTTTATGATGATTTGCTTTATTTGGCCTCACATTAAACAAAGAAACAAAAACAAAAAAACAAACAAAACACATGCACACACAGACACACACACACACACACACACACACACACACACACTATAAGAGTATTTCATGTAAACTTATCACATATCTTGTTCATCTATGCTTGTGAATTTGAATTATACTGCAGCCAGTTTCTTCAGTGTAAAGGACATTGCAAAGGACATTGGTTTCAATCAGTTGAGACACCCCCCCACCCCCTCCTGGCCCCCCTACCCCCACCCACCCATCCATCCTTTCTCTCTCTGTCTCTCTCTTTAACCAAATACTTACTAGGATTTGTCGTCACTACAAATTCACAAAATGATATATCTAAGCAGATTGATTTGACTGCAAGTATATTGGAGCTACGCGCCACATAGTCATATATATATATATATATATATATATACACAATGCTTTTGCAAAGCACGAGCTTAAAATGCAAAATACTTGCTTATGCATGGAATATAAATTGTAATTGGTGGCTCAGAGAACGTTTATTTTTTTTTTCTTCACTACATTTATTTTCTGCCATACTGGTTTGTTTATTTGATACATGTAACTCCTGATTAAGGAAATAGGTATAAACTAAGAGTTTGTAACTTCTGGTTGTCTGTTGATGTTCATGGTAAAATTTACCACTGATTTTTTTTTCTCCCCCATGATTTTTGACTCACTTGTGTAAACAAAGTGAGTCTATGTTTTAACCCGGTGTTCGGTTGTCTGTGTGTGTGTGTGTGTGTGTGTGTGTGTGTGTGTGTGTGTGCCCATGGTAGACTTTAACACTGACATTTTCTCTGCAAATACTTTTGTCAGTTGACACGAAATTTGGCATAAAAATAGGAAAAATTCAGTTCTTTCCAGTCATCTTGTTTAAAACAATTTTGACAATATTGCACCTCTGGGATGGGCACAAAAAAAAAAGAAGAAAAAGAAAATGAAGCCTAATTATATGCAAACTGCATTTACTGTTATATTTATATTTTTTGTATTCTCTAAACTTGGCACTTTGATCTGATATTCTGACCCATCAACAAGAGCAGTCATTATTATCATTTTTTGTTCAAACAGGAACTTCTTTTGCTAAGCATGGAAGTTTTATTTATTTTGGAAACGTTTTGGTGCAGATAGTAAAAAAGGGAAATTACTCTGTAATTAATGCTAGGGGACTTAATTTGCTTTAAACTGATCTTTCTCATCTTAAACATTACATTTTGAATTTATGCTCAATACATAAAAAGCTTGGATTTTAAAAAAATTGTTTCACAAGTGAGTCTTGAAGGCCTTGCCTTTCTTGTTTTTTTACTTTTCAATTTGAATATATGGAGACCTGCTGGTTGATAGCTTTTGTTGATAAACACACAAACTGTGCCCCCCCTCCCTCCCCCCTTATTGCAGGGTGCGGGCACAGTTAGAACATTTTTTGTGCTATTTTATAAGTCAGGCAAAACTATAGCTGTGTTATTTGCAAAACGCAAAAGAAAAAGAAAATATATATATACAATGCACAAAAAGATAAGAAAGAAACTCGGCACAAAAATAAGAAGAACCTTGTTATTACCACTTCACAGTTAACACACAAAATGGTGAGGTGTTACGGTGTGTGTGTGTGTGTGTGTGTTTTTTGGTTGTTTTTTTTTGGTGCTGGAGATGGATAGAGGGGGAAGGATGGTGGGGGATATATATATATATATTTTTTTTTTTTTTTTTTTTTTTTTTTTTTTTTTTTTTGCTGTAAGCATGTGTATGAATTTAGGGGTGGAGGAAAGCTGAGGGACGGGGTGGGGTGGTGGGGTGGTGAGGTGTGGCAGGGTATAATTATGTTATGAGCACACTGTATAGAATCAGCACTTGTTTGCCTTTGTTGTCACAGGATTAATAATAATGATGGGTTCATAACTCACTGGTCAGAGTTGCTGTCGTCAAGTCACCAGACAGCTTGTGTGTTGTGTGTGTTCCATTGCAGTTCAAGGAATGTTTATTTGCCAGACTTTGACATTCAGTATATCCACTGTTTTTTGGTGTGGTTTTTTTGGGTTTTTTGTTTTTTTTTTTTTTTTTTTTGGGGGGGGGGGTTTTTTGTTTGAAATTGTTTATTCTGTTTTTGAAAACAGGGAGGTCCTTTTTTTTTTTTTTTAATAAGCCAAAGATGTGTTCACGGACATTAGCATTGTGTGTGTGTGTGCGTGTGTGTGTGTGTGTGCGTGCGTGCGTGTGTGTGTGCGTGTGTGTGTGTGTGTGTGTGTATAAATTTTGTCACAATCACAAAAAAGAAAAAAAAATGTTTAAAAACGATAATGATGTTTCGTTCAAAGGATGGGTCAGATTGTGTGTGCATCTGTCATTGTTAAACCAGAATGTACACACATTCCCTCGACAATGTTGCCTTCACAGGTTAAATACCCCCGCCAGTGTCACACTAACCGATTGCTAGATGTCAAACTTTTTTTTTTTTCAAATGTTTTGTTGTTTAATAGTATTTTGCAATTTGTTCATCAGAAGTAAGGTATTTGTGACGTTTTTTGGTTGTTTATATTTTGCAGTGTGTTGATCAAAACGTAGAAGTGTAACGTTTGTGTTGTTTTATATTTTGCATTGTGTTCATGCCAGCTAAACTAAGCCCAAGCATTGTCCGATAATTGCATGAAGGAAAAGGACTCCCATAATAATCTGAACAATATGTACAGTTTATGAACAATCAGTGCTTTTAAAACAGACATATATATATATATATATTCGTTGCCAAATAGTTGAATTTTACAGGTTTGTATATAATAAAGAGGTATACTTTTTTGCCATTCAAAGTTGGATTTTAATTTCAATAAAATAAAAAGAACATGACAACCGGCATGATACACACAATGTCTCCTGCCCCAGTATCGACCAGATATCATGCAGTTCTGCTGGCCCACGAATTAAGTTACAACAGGTCCTTATTCAAAAAGTTTAAAATATGTTTTTTAAATGGTAGGTTACACTTGAAAATTTTCCTTAAAAAAAAAAAAAAATCACATTTTACATTTGTCATCAGTATTGGTGACCATTTTGTGCTGAGGAAAAGGAGGAATAAATCTGAATATTTGTTAGATTTTGAATATCACTGAAATGTCATTCACTGTCTTAAAGCCATGATGTATTCCAAATCACACAACAATTATCTTGTCAGTATGTTGTAATTCACTGCCTGTAGCACCTGTTCTAACTCATGCAATATATACATATATATATATATAGTCATGCAGTTCAATAATTTTAAGTGGGCAGTATGAATTAAACCACAGTATTATAATCATCATTTTAACCATAATCATTGTCACCTTTTGCTGGAGTTCTGTAAATGGCTGGACACCCGTTTGCTTCTTTTGCAGCCGCATAAATTTAGGATCGCACGTACAGTGTATTTCATGATCAATTCATTTTCACTTTTTATGCCCTGCATACAGTCATACAAAAGTCCTTCGCTTTTTTCCAGTTTTCCAACTCTAGTCAAGATGGAACACAATCATCTGATTTGGTTAATCGGTATTAATATTTGATGGCTGCTATATATCTATATCTATCTATCTAACTATAAAAAAAAGAATAGTCACCATGGCATGTGTTGGTCTTCTGTTGTTGTCTCGTTCGTCATTTATCAGATGGATTTCCCCGTCTCCTCGACGAAGGCGGCAGTACATCGTAGGTCCTCCAGTCCTCCCGTAGAGCTTCCAGACCGCTGGGCTTGGGTCAGGCCAGGTTTTCTCTCGGAGCGCTTGGTGGAGCGGGCAGGACTGCAGCAGATGTTCTGTTGTCTGGCTGCCTGTTCTGCTCTGAGTCGCCGATACGGAGTTTTTTCGTGTATATGTGGTGTTTCAGGCGGTTGTGGCCTGTCCTGAGCCTGAAAATGGCTACCTGCTCTCGACGAGTCAGCAGGTAGTACAGGTGTGGCGTGGATGCTGCTGCTTCCACTTGTTTTGCAGCTTGGCCTTAATGATGGTCCTGGATTCAGACTTCTGATTCAGTGCCCACCGGTGATCAGGGTTCCAGACTAGCTTAATTTCGGCAGGGTGTTGTGTCCTGAGAGAAAGGCCTTCTAATTTTTCTTCACACCACCTGGACGTGACTGGGTTCCGGACTTTTGGCCTGGGGAAGGTTAAAGCAGCGGACGGAGGGGTTTGTGCCCGGCTGGCCTTCCTGTGCCGAGCCCTGGACTCGAGTCGATGTGAATTCACTGCCCCTTGAGGGTCGTTTAAAGGTTCTGGGACCTTTAAGCTTTTAGACATATATACCATTTCTGTACATAGTGGACCTGTGCTGAACTTTGTTGTTAGCTCTTTTTTTTGTGTGTGTTTTTGTTTGTTTGTTTGTTTGTTTGTTTTTTTAAATCACCATACAGTTGTTATTCTGGGACCACTATTTCTCCGCTTTCCATTGCTTCATCATTGTTAGATTTAGTACTGACTAAAAAGAAAAAAAAAAGTAGGGTTTTTTTTTTCCATCCTTTTATACTGACGCATTACTGTGCTGCTGCTTCTAAGCTATGATGATTTAAACTTCGTTTAAACAGGAGATAGAACGTAGTTTTTTTGTGTTTTTTTTGTTTGTTTTTTCCCAAGCAACCTTCAATGTAAATATAGGTTGGGCGATCTTTTTACCACTGTATTGCACGGATGTTGACTCTGTGTGTGTGTGTATGTGTGTGTGTGTGTGTGTGTGTGTGTGTGTGTGTGTGGTGTACATGATCATGTTTCTACTGAAACAATTGTATTAAAAAAATGCCATGTACTACTATGGAGATTGTTGCTCCATGAACACAAAGTGATTTTTCAATGGGGAGTGCTTGGTGGTGGCGACACTGGTTGAGTTTGGGGGGAGTGAGTGTAGTGGTGGGTGGGGGTGGGGGTGGGGTGGAGGGGGGAGTGAGTGTGGAGGGTGGTGGAGTGAGTGGAGAGGAAGGGGGCGAGAGTGTAGAGGGTGGGGGAGTGAGTACAGATGATGGAGTGAGTGTGTGTGTGGGGGGGGTGGGGGTGGGACTGAGTGTAGAGGTTGGGGGAGTGAGTGTAAAGGTGGGGGAGTGAGTGGAGAGGGTGGGGGAGTGAGTGTAAAAGTGGGGGAGTGAGTGTGGAGGGTGGAGGAGTGAGTGTAGATGGGGGGGGGGGGAACTGAGTGGAGAGGGTGGGGGAGTGAGTGTAAAGGTGGGGGAGTGAGTGTAGAGGGAGGGGGTGAGTGTAGAGGGAGGGAGAGTGCGTGTAGATAAATGGTGGGGGAGTGATTGTAGATGGGGGAGTGAGTGGAGACGGTGGTAGACTGAGTGTAAAGGTGGGGGAGTAAGCGTAAAGGGTGGGGGAGTGAGTGGAGAGGGGGGGGGAGTGAGTGTAGGGAGGGGGGGGAGTTGGGGGGGGGGGGGGCTGATTTTAGAAAGTGGGGGATAGACGTGGAGTGAGGTTTGAGGAACTGACGTGGAAGACTGCAAGTGAGGCAATGTTGGGTGTCTGGCTTGAAGAATGAAAAGTGACTTTTTTTGTTTGTTGAACTCGTTCATTCATTCATCATGAGCCTTTTTGACTCTGTGCAGCAAATTGAACTGCTCGACTCTTTCCTGTGTCGTGTTGTTTATACGTCTATTTTCAGGGACCATCTGTGTTGCTGCTTTTTTTTTTTTTTTTTTTTTTTTTGGTGCAGCTCCCACTGCTCTTCTTCTGCTGTGTCTGCATGCTCTGCGTGTGTGTGTGACTGTGTGTGTGTGTGTGTGTGTGGGGGGGGGGGGGGGGGGGGGGGGGGGGGGGGGGAGGGGGCGGGAGGGAGGGGGATGGGGGGGGGGGGTAATAGATTGAACCAGGCATGGCACACATAATGCTTTTTACCACTGGCAGGCAATGTCAAGTAGTATTGTCAAAAAAAAAAAAAAAAAAAAAAAAAAAAAAAGTGTGTGATTGTGATCTGAGGAAAGACTGAGTTCAATGACTGTCAAGTAATATTGTCCTAAATATGTGTATGATCTGAGGAAAGAATGAGTGAAGTTAAATATGTTAACACTGTTGTTTTTTTTCAGAATTCTGCTATTTAAAAAAAATAATAATAATAATAAAAAATAAAAACACGCTTGAATCGTTTTGCTTTCCACAAAATTATGATTCTGTTATATAACAGATAACTTTTTTTTCTCTCTCTCTCTCTTTCTCACAAAATACTTATTCTTTCAAAATATGTCACTGTACATATTTCAAATTGTATTTGGAGCAAATAAACAATTTCTCTTGAAGCATTGTGTGTTACTGATCAGTCCACCAGTGCCATGAACGCTTGTGTTGTGTGCAGCGTGACAGTCATGAAAACATGTTGATCATTGTGTAATGTAGACAGTGACAGTCATGTTGATCATTGTGTTATGTAGACAGTGACAGTCCTGAAAACATGATCAGTGTGTTTTATAGACAGCAACAGACATGGAAACATGTTGATCATTGTGTTATGTAGACAGCGACAGTCATGAAAACATGTTGATCATTGTGTTATGTAGACAGCGACAGTCATGAAAACATGTTGATCATTGTGTTATGTAGACAGCGACAGTCATGAAAACATGTTGATCATTGTGTTATGTAGACAGCAACAGTCATGAAAACATGTTGATCATTGTGTTATGTAGAGAGCAACAGTCATGAAAACATGTTGATCAGTGTGTTATGTACAAAAGCATGTTGATCAGTGTGTTATGTAGACAGTGACAGTCACTAAAACATGTTGATCATTGTGTTATGTTGACCGCGACAGTCACTAAAAACATGTTGATCATTGCGTTATATAGACAACGACAGTCATGAAAACATGTTGATCACTGTGTTATGTAGACAGTGACAGTCCTGCAAACATGTTGATCTTTGTGTTATGTAGACAGTGACAGTCCTGCAAACATGTTGATCTTTGTGTTATGTAGACAGTGACAGTCCTGCAAACATGTTGATCTTTGTGTTATGTAGACAGTGACAGTCCTGCAAACATGTTGATCTTTGTGTTATGTAGACAGCGACAGTCACGAAAACATGTTGATCTTTGTGTTATGTAGACAGCGACAGTCACGAAAACATGTTGATCATTGTGTTATGTAGACAGCAACAGTCATGAAAACATGTTGATCAGTGTGTTATATAGACAGGAACAGTCATGAAAACATGTTGATCATTGTGGTGAATGTTTCTTCGATGTATACTTACTTTTTTTTTTTTTTTTTTTTTTACATCATCACGATAAAGAGGAGAATTACAGGGTTCACAAAAAAATAAGAACCACTTTATAAAAATAGGCCCGTTTTTAATAAAATGTTAAAAAAAAGATGGAGAGATTATTATCTACATTACGCAGGCTGTTTCAGGCAAGACGAACACCATGAACAGCTTGGAAAATGCGTTAGAAAAATTGATGCTTCTGCCAAAAATTGGCAATTGTTCAGTGGTTTAAGACACACGAGCAGTTGTTTTTCAATGTAGAAATATGGAAATGAACATGCAGAAAAGCAGCTTTGATTGTCAGAGGTGCTCATCACATTGGTTACATCTACCACTGTTTGCCAGAGAGCGCCATTTTACCGTCCTAAGTTCCCCCCAGTGGTTCTTAAATCTTTATGAACCCTGTATGTTTTAAAATTGTATCAATGATTGTCATCGAAGGAGTGTGGTCTGATCAAACTGGGAAAATGACGTCAATAGTGAGAGAGAGAGTGAATTTCTGTGATTTGATTGTGTGCGAGTTCAAAGTGATTTGACTCTAGTTTTTTGGGAAAAAAAAAAAAAAAAAAAAAAATCAGCTTGTGCTTTTGATTGTGTTCTTTAAAATATTGTTCAACAGTTATGCTTTAATACAGTCAAATACATTTATAACTTTTTCCAGGCTGATTCATGTTTTTGTGAGCGTGTGTGTGTGTGTGTGTGTGTGTGTGTGTGTGTGTGTGTGTGTGCGTGCTATTGTGTGTGTAATAGCTACTGTAAATAAAAACACTATCATTATCAATGTAGAAAATGTAATAGCTACTGTAAACAGAAAGACTATCATTATCAATGTAGAAAATGTAATAACTACCGTAAACAGAAAGACTATTATTATCAATGTAGAGAATGTAATAGTTACCGTAAACAGAAAGACTATTATTATCAATGTAGAAAATGTAATAGTTACCGTAAACAGAAAGACTATCATTATCAATGTAGAAAATGTAATAACTACCGTAAACAGAAAGACTATTATTATCAATGTAGAGAATGTAATAGTTACCGTAAACAGAAAGACTATCATTATCAATGTAGAAAATGTAATAGCTACCGTAAAGAGAAAGACTATTATTATCAATGTAGAAAAATGTAATAGCTACCGTGAAGAGAAAGACTATTATTATCAATGTAGAAAATGTAATAGCTACCGTAAAGAGAAAGACTATTATTATCAGTACAGAAATGTAATAGCTACCGTGAAGAGAAAGACTATTATTATCAATGTAGAAAAATGTAATAGTTACCGTAAACAGAAAGACTATTATTATCAATGTAGAAAATGTAATAGCTACCGTAAAGAGAAAGACTATTATTATCAATGTAGAAAATGTAATAGCTACCGTAAACAGAAAGACTATTATTATCAGTACAGAAAATGTAATAGCTACCGTAAACAGAAAGACTATTATTATCAGTACAGAAAATGTAATAGCTACCGTAAACAGAAAGACTATTATTATCAATGTAGAAAATGGAATAACTACAATAAACAGAAAGACTGTTTTATCAATGTAGAAAATAAAATAACTACCATAAACAGAAAGACTATTATTATCAATGTAGAAAATAAAATAACTACCATAAACAGAAAGACTATCATTATCAATGTAGAAAATGTAATAGCTACCGTAAACAGAAAGACTATCATTATCAATGTAGAAAAATAATGTAATAGTTACCGTAAACAGAAAGACTATCATTATCAATGTAGAAAAATAATGTAATAGTTACTGTAAACAGAAAGACTATCATTATCAATGTAGAAAATGTAATAGCTACCGTAAACAGAAAGACTATCATTATCAATGTAGAAAATGTAATAGCTACCGTAAACAGAAAGACTATCATTATCGATGTAGAAAATGTAATCGTTACCGTAAACAGAAAGACTATCATTATCAATGTAGAAAATGTAATAGCTACCGTAAACAGAAAGACTGTCGTTATCAATGTGGAAAATGTAATAACTACCGTAAACAGAAAGACTATTATTATCAATGTAGAAAATGTAATGACTATCAGCTGGGTACATTCACACAAATCAATTAACAGGAAAATAATTCACTATTTTATTCAAAAGAACAATACACAATGACAAAAAGCAAAACAACCCCCCCCCCCCCCAAAAAAAACCCAACAACAACAAAATAAAACAACCCCCCCAAAAAAAAACAACAACAAAACAACCAACAACAAAAAAACCCAAAAACACACACACAACAGTTGAATAGCAAAAAAAAAAAAAAAAATCTAAAATACATGTATTTATAAATCACCATCATAATTTGCAAAACTGTCATCACTGATGTCAGTGTAGTTGGGTTTTTTTGGCAGATGACGACAACAGTTATTGGTCTTCTTCACATTTTGTTTTTCCACATCAGTCATCAATACCTCCCCTCCACCCCCGCAGTCCCCCCCCGCCCCCCCCCCCCCCCCCCACGCTACCCACACACACACACCCCTTCCACCCCCTAATTCCCCCTTGTGATGACAGCAGCACTGCTAAGTGCTGTCAGCTGTGTGATCTTAACTCACTCGGTACGGCCAGTCCTCTCTTCTCCTCTACACAGACCCCTCGGATGTCCAGTGGGTGTCTCAATGACCCAACCTTTAGCTTCCGTCGTCAGAATTGTGGTATTCTTTGTCAACATTCACCTCTTCAGTATAAGAGCCTTCCGCTTACAATATTTTGATGGTAATTGGGGTGAAACGCTGTTAGCGTCGTCTCTTTCGCCGTTCGTATGGAGAGAGTTAACCCATTCTACCCTGCAGCTACAAGCCTGCTATAACTCCCCTGGCCCAGCTCTGCATGAGACCACTGTAGCGAAAGGTAAGAGTGTTGTTCACTAAAACAGCAGAAAATCGATGGGGAGAACTGTTGATTCAATCGTTCTTCTTCTTCTTCTTCAGCGTTCGTGGGCTGCAGCTCCCACGTTCACTCGTATGCACACGAGTGGGCATTAACGTGTATGACCGTTTTGACCCCGCCATATAGGCAACCATACTCCGCTTTCGGGGGTGTGCATGCTGGGAATGTTCTTGTTTCCATAACCCACCGAACGCTGACATGGATTACAGGATCTTTAACGTGCGTATTTGACCTTCTGCTTGCGTATACACACGAAGGGGGTTCAGGCACTAGCAGGTCTGTACATATGTTGTTGACCTGGGAGATCGTAAAAATCTCCACCCTTTACCCACCAGGCGCCGCCACCGTGATTCGAACCCGAGACCCTCAGATTGAGGGTCCAACGCTTTAACCACTCGGCTATTGCGCCCGTCATTCAATCGGTCAAGCGAAAGCATTGTTTTCATGCTTTCGGAACCCCATAAAATGGCTCAAGTTTAGAATGTGAAACATACCAAGCAAGAATAAACGAAATTGGAATAGTGTGTTGGTACGAGAATACTGGAACCATCCCCACAGGGGAAGTAATCATGGTACAAGTTGACTCGTACCTGGAGTGGAATGAGTTAAAAGCGTTTCATGTAAAGTCTGCAGTCAGGGTTCCCACAAGTCAGAGAAAACAAAATCACATTACTTTTTTTTTTTCCATGCACATCATTCATGTACGACAAGAAGAGTCTTGTTCCAATTGTCCCAACTGAGAAAAACAAACAAACAAAACTAAACTTAAAATAAAATAATAAAAAAATAAAAATAAAAAAAAATAATAGATAAATAAATACATAAAAATACTACTACTTTATTCTTCTCAAGGCCTGACAAAGCGCGTTGGGTTACACTGCTGGTCAGGCATCTGCTTGGCACATGTGGTGTAGCGTATATGGATTTGGCCGAACGCAGTGACGCCTCCTTGAGCTACTGATACTGATACTGTCCCACTTTCAATAAGTTACAGACAATGGAAAACCAGAAACTTTTATCTTCAAAGAACACACACACACACCTTCCATCAGTGTCTGTATATTGTGGTGAAAAAGAACAGTGGCATGGCCACTTTTTTTTTTTTTTTTTTTTTTTACACTTCAGCGGTAACAATAAGAATTACTGTCATGACTTCTGTGGGTTTGGTTTGTGTAAGATCTTCATTGTGTGCCTTTACTGGAATGTGAAGAATTTTTTTTGAATGAACAAAGATCATATATATATATATATATATATATATATATATATATATATATATATTAACAAAACTAAAATCTATTACGATCATTTTACAGATTTAAACTTCAACATGTAAAGTTGAAATGTTAAACAGCACAGTACCAGGGTTGGTTTGTTTGGTTTTTGTTGTTTTTTTTTGCTGTAATATCTATCACAACACTATATGCCCCATTATGAATAAAAATGTTTTTTAAAAAAAAGCAGAAACATGGCATTTTAACTGTTGTTTTGCAATATTTTTCCACAGAAAATTTCAATCTTGAAACATGGGAGTACAATTTCCAAGAACTGCATTCCACACACACACACACACACTCACACAAAAATCAACAACAACAACAACAAAAAAAGCACACAATTATGTCAATAAGGTCCATAATGCATAAAAACAAACAAAAAAAAGGCGATCACTAGCTCTAGTTGCAATAAGAATAACGAAATAAAGGGCTCTGGTTGACACCCTTTCCAAGTTTTATGAATTTACACAGATTAAGTTGTGTTCTCTTCCCAGCACACAGATTGACATAAGTTTACATTTGGGCCAACAGCAAAGTGAGAACTGTATTATCAATGGTTTCTCCTGTCAATGGGAAATCATTAACAGCTTAGTCTTTTGTGAAGGACTATGACTCTCAAACTAGGAGGCAAAATTGCACTGGCTCTTTGTGCTGCAACCTTGTGGGCTAGTTGGCCTTTGTGGAACCATCCCAACGTTGACTGTCCTAAAACCCTCTCCGCCGAGAGAGTGGGAATGTAACTCGGGCAAGACACTCTCCACTAAAATCAAATTCCAGCCCAAATACGTCGGGACAGCAGTTGCCTCCTCTGCTGTTCTGATGGTCATAGTCAGACACGACTGACTATCATAATATATATATATTTCTTTTGTCTCCATCGTGGAAGGGGCTTGGAAGACTTTACAGATGTGTGGCTTGGAAATTACTGGACCAGATTCTGCACGTCACTTTGTTCTTTCCTAAAGTTTACCTGCAATTTTTGTGTGTATGTGAAAAGACAAGCTCACTCCTCAACACACACACACACACACACACACAAACACACTCTCTCTCTCTCTCACACACACACAGACACACACACACACCAAGTCTAGCCTCAAGTAGCCGGAAATGCTGAGCAAAACATAGCTGCCCTGCATAGCAACAGTGATCAGTAACAATATAAAAAAAAAAAAGAAAAAGAAAGAAAAATGAAGACAACCCATTGGAATAAATGTCGTAAACATTTTCAATTAACAATACATTGACAAACACAACTTCCACCATCAACTATCAGAACAAATCATAAACCAACATGTACAACTTCCAATTACAAAAAAAAAAAAATATCATAACTGCAGTCAGTTTCATGATCTGAACAAGCAAAATATGAAGAACCACGTGTGCTGTCACAAACTAAAAAAAGTATATATTCGGGCTAATTTCATGAAATACACATGTATACATAATAATGAAGGTAGTGAGGGCAATTTCATGAAATATACATCAATAATGTAACACAACTCCAGAAGGCACTGTCACCTCAACCAGGTAATAAACAACGCCCCTTCCCCCACACCCCATATGAAAAAATCAAATATCACATAACTTTTTGCGCACATACACTGATGTCTTTAAAAAAAAACAACCCAAAAACATCTGTCTACTTTGAAAACTTCACAACCGTCTCCATTTTCGTTTCTGACGATGGGAAGGGCATCAGTATGGGTCAAAACTAAAGGATGACACAACATACATCACTAAAATAACATTATAATCACAATAATAGTAATAATAATAACAATAATACACAACACCATATTTGTATAGATTCCATGTATGCTGCAAATCACATCCATCTGTCAAGGAAGGTGTTAATTCATCAAATCATTTCTCTTCTTTATGACGATGGGGAGGCAGGAATGTTGTACCAGAATCACAACCACCCATTCCAACCATTAATTAAAAAAAACAAAACAAAAAAAAAACCCCAACAACCCAACATCCAATATCACATAACAAATCAAGGCATAGGAGGCAACTGTTTCCCTGATTCAGGCATTCCCAACAATTTTTTAAATGTTTAATTCAAATCCACTTTTTACCCGTAAAGTAAGTGGTAACTAATCATTGTGACAAGCTCTAAGCCTCTCTCGAAGACTGGGAAAAGTCTGGGAGAATACATGAGAACTCATGAGAGACTGGGAAAAGTCTGGGAGAAGACATGAGAACTCATGAGAGACTGTGGAAAAGTCTGGAAGAAGAGATGAGAACTCATGAGAGACTGGGAAAAGTGTGGGAGAAGAGATGAGAACTCATGAGAGACTGTGGAAAAGTCTGGAAGAAGACATGGGAACTTGTGAGAGACTGGGAAAAGTGTGGGAGAAGACATGAGAACTCATGAGAGACTGGGAAAAGTCTGGGAGAAGAGATGAGAACTCGTGAGAGACTGTGGAAAAGTCTGGAAGACGACATGAGAAGTCGTGAGAGACTGGGAAAAGTCTGGGAGAAGACATGGGAACTCGTGAGAGACTGGGAAAAGTGTGGGAGAAGACATGAGAACTGATGAGAAACTGGGAAATGTCTGGGAGAATACATGAGAACTGATGAGAAACTGGGAAATGTCTGGGAGAATACATGAGAACTGGTGAGATACTGGGAAAAGTCTGGGAGAAGACATGAGAACTCACGACAGACTGGGAAAAGTGTGGGTGAAGACATGTGAACTCGTGAGAGACTGGGAAAAGTCTGGGAGAAGACATGAGAATTTGTGAGAGATTGGGAAAAGTCTGAAGAAGAAATGAGAACTTGTGAGAGACTGGGAAAAGTCTGGAAGAAGAAATGAGAACTTGTGAGAGATTGGGAAAAGTCTTGAAGAAGAGATGAGAACTCGTGAGAGACTGTGGAAAAGCTTGGGAGAAGACATGAGAACTGGTGAGAGACTGTGGAAAAGCTTGGGAGAACACATGGGAACTCGTGAGAGACTGGGAAAAGTGTGGAAGAAGACATGAGAACTCGTGAGAGACTGGGGAAAAGTCTGGGAGAACTCATAAATACTTAAGACAGATCGGGAAATTTTTGGAAGAACTCATAAAGAAAAACCTCACAACAGCAAAAAGCAACCACAGACAATGCGGGCAGATTCTCATTACTTAAAACAACTGATGTATAAATGTATCATGTATTATGGAATCTACCTTTTCCTTTCAATGCACAATTTCTTGACAATGAAGATTTATTTATAAAATGAATAAATAAATAAATACCCCTCTTCCCCCCAAAAAAAAGCAATACATAAAATCTTTAAAAGGTGAAGAGGAAATCTTGACTGCTTTAACACTCGGCATACGCATGTCAAAATAAAGAAAGGGAACAAAAAAGAAACAGAGAAAAAGGGGGGATGCAATTTTACGAAAGGAAAACCAAGAGGGAATCAGTTTAATACTCGTACGGCCAGTCTCTGTCTCTCACAGACCTGGGGTGTCAGGTGGTGTCTGAATGGAGAACAACTTTGTTCCGCCAAAGGTGTAAGAACTATTTGTGTTAAACTTTAATAGAATGGAAGGGGAAAATGTTTACTGTCTCTTTCGCGTTTGCAGGAAGCAGTGATAAACAGTCAAAATCAGACAACACAAAAAAAGTTAACAGGTCGCCTTGACCAACAAAGGAACCAGTTCACTTATCCACCCACATCTTGTAAAAGCATTCATGCAATGAAAAATTTCAGCATGAATCTATTGCCAACCAGACTGCCCAACATACATATTCCAACGCAGGCTTTAAAAAACAGCTACTGACTACAATAAGCTTATGGATATTTATATTTGCTACAAATCCAAAAATTACCTAGGTGCTTAAATCAACAAACGCTTTTGTTACATTAAAACATTAATAATTTAAATTTAACACAGTTAGCATCCAAATGTGCTTTAACAGAACATACAAAGACCAAAAAAACCCCAAAAACCCAACAACGATCAAAAAAGGTTGACCCTTTTCACATGCAAGCATACCATTTAAATGCACAGAGCATGGTCAGAGGCAATCCATGTCAATCAAAGGATGACATTCATTGCATTCTAATCCATTAAAGTGTCTTAATGTCAGTGTCAGATCAGGTATTAGTTAAAACTATTTAAATTTATGGACTGAATCCCCCTTTTCTTAGCCCACTGTCTTTCTATGTTATTAAACCCCAAGGGAATTTTTTCCCTCTAAAATCCTCGGGTCAGTGGGTTAGCTCAACCCACAAACCTTTTATTCACTTCCAGAATTTTGTTCATTGGCAAATGACAACCTCTCAGAAGCCTTCCACTTGAAAATTTTATGTTTCAGATTAGAAAAAAGTAGAACGTCGCTTGTTGGTAATGGGAGAGTTCATTACACGGCATCTTCGCACAGACAACATAGTTGCAAAACCAGATAATGCCAGAACCCACCTTGGGCAAACACAAGCAGAAGATCAAATTTATCCAGATAAATCCTGTAATCCATCGGTTCTTTTATGAAGCCAGTAACTATACCCAGCAGCACTACCGATTCCTCTAAGAACATCAGTACCTGTTTCAATGCTTTTACATCGGGTAAGGCCAACCCTAAAAGAATATTACAATAAGATGAACGCCAAAAAAATACACAAGGAACCAATACAATCTCAAAGCACAAACAATACAACAAACAAATAATCAACAAAAAAAAGCAAAGAACAAAGTAACGAGAAATGTCAGAAGCACACCCAATCAGCCCAGGTTTAACAATACATTAATAAACCATCTACATTTATGCAAAACAGATCACAGACTGTGGAACAGAGAAAAAAATACCCAAAAAACGTAACAAGGCTTGCTTGAAAAAAAAACCAAAAAAAAAACGGAAAAGGGGAATGGACTGGGAAGGCAGAAAAAGGAGACAACAGTGAAGGAAGAAAAAAAAAAGGGCAGAAATTCTTCTTCTTCTTCTGCGTTCGTGGGCTGCAACTCCCACGTTCACTCGTATGCACACGAGTGGGCTTTTACGTGTATGACCGTTTCTACCCCGCCATGTAGGCAGCCATACTCCGTTTTCGGGGGTGTGCATGCTGGGTATGTTCTTGTTTCCATAACCCACCGAACGCTGACATAGATTACAGGATCTTTAACGTGCGTATTTGATCTTCTGCTTGCATATACACACGAAGGGGGTTCAGGCACTAGCAGGTCTGCACATATGTTGACCTGGGAGAACGTAAAAATCTCCACCCTTTACCCACCAGGCGCCATCACCGTGATTCGAACCCGGAACCCTCAGATTAACAGTCCAACGCTTTAACCACTCGGCTATTGCGCCCGTCAGAAATAAAGAAAGAACAGAAAAGAGGAAATTTCTAGCACAGAATTTCCAGAAGGCCGTGATGCAATTTATACTGAAAGACCCCCTGGCAATCCAAGAGGGACATCAGTTCTTAACTCACTCAGTACGGCCAGTCCTCTCTTCTCCTCTACACAGACCCCTCGGATGTCCAGTGGGTGTCTGAATGACCCAACCTTTAGCTTCCGTCGTTAGAATTGTGGTATTCTTTGTCAACATTCACCTCTTCAGTATAAGAGCCTTCCGCTTGCAATATTTTGATGATGGTAATTGGGGTGAAACGCTGTTAACGTCGTCTCTTTCGCCGTTCGTATGGAGAGAGTTAAAACCAGTCAAAGATGACACACACACACACACAAAAAAAAGTTAAAAGGGTGATGACCACAGTCGTTAAAGGAACCAGTTCACTTATGTCTCACGCAATCCATGTAAAGACATCATCAAGGAAAGAAACATTATAAAGCATGCAGCAAATCTATTTGATCCAAGCACATGCTGAACATACAAATTACAACGCAGCTGTTGTCCTTTTATAAAATACAGCTATCTGACATACAATGCAGCTGTTATTTGTATTTTTTCTTTTCTTTTCTTTCTTTTTTTTTAAATTAAAAATACAACTAACTGTGAATTCTGAAATGAAAAATCTATACAACATAGCTGTTGTACTTCATTAAAATCTATGAATCTTTAAATATAAATTTACACAGTGTAGCTATCAATGTCTTTTTACAGAATCTATGATTTCTAAAATGATAAATTTTATGAAGTGTGCTTTACCCCCTCGCCCCCCCACCCGATCGATTGATGGAAAGGTTGACTGCTTAATGTCCCAGTAAATGAAAACAATGTTAAATGCTACAGGAGCTGTGGAAAAGATCAGAGCAGCTAGTCATTCAATCAAATGGAAGGACATTCATTGGCATTCTACATCATTAAAGGTCTTTTATGCAGTCATTCACTGGTATTCCACGTCATAAAAAATCTATTAATTGTTGACTGATATCCATTTTCAGTAGCCATTCACTGCTATTCTATGTCATTAACTCACTCAGTATGGCCAGTCCTCTTTTCTCCTCTACACAGACCCCTCGGATGTCCAGTGGGTGTCTCAATGACCCAACCTTTAGCTTCCGTCGTCAGAATTGTGGTGTTCTTTGTCAACATTCACCTCTTCAGTATAAGAGCCTTCCGCTTGCAATATTTTGATGGTGGTAATTGGGGTGAAACACAGTTAACGTCGTCTCTTTCGCCGTTTGTATGGAGAGAGTTAACAAACTATACATCGTGCCTATCTTCAGTCACAGACCTAAGTCTTAAGCATTTTACAAACACAGAATAATGCGCGCGTCACACCTATGGGCAAGCACACACATGCACCAGAGTGGATTTCATTAATTTTTTTTTCCAGATACAACTCTCTTGTTGCCATGGGTTCTTTTATGTACGCCAGTATAGCTATGTACATGCTGCACACAGGATCTCCGTTTATCATCTCATCTAAATGATTAACATCCAGTACCTTGATTTCTAAGATGACATTTTTACCACCGTTAAGGCCAACCCTCTAGAAGAATAAATTACAAATAAGATGAATTTACAGGCTCAAAAAAATCACCACAAGTCGATCACCAATCAAATCATCACAAGTCAGTCTCAACAATCAATGATCAAATCATCACCACAATTCAATCAACAATCACCAATCAAATAATGCAAAGAAGCACAGGCACGAGCAATGGTCAGATGGCACAACCTTCAATCAGCTGCAGAGTAATTAACATATTACATATATATAGATAAACACATCTATCATTTTCTGCAAATAAACACATCATGATTTACATTACTGGGCAGGCATTTTGTCTTGTACTGCATTTAAATGTATCCTTTTTTTTTTTTTTTTTTTTTTAAAGTCACAACAGATTTCTGAGTGTGAAATACAGGCCACTCTCCCCAGGGAGTGTATGCTGCCACAGAGCAGCACCACTATGCACAATTATCTTAATTATTTTTTTCTGTCTCCAAGTCTATGTTTCACATTCAAAATGTATTTTTTTTTTATATTTGTGTTTGTATTTCTATTGCTTTTTATCACAACAGATTTCTCTGTGTGAAATTCGGGCTGCTCTCCCCAGGGAGAGCGCATCGCTACACTACAGCGCCACCCAATTTTTTGTGTTTTTTCCTGCGTGCAATTTTATTTGTTTTTCCTACCGAAGTGGATTTTCTACAGAATTTTGCCAGGAACAACCCTTTTGTTGCCATGGGTTCTTTTATGTACGCTAAGTGCATGCTGCACACGGGACCTCGGTTTATCATCACATCTGAATAACTAGCATCCAGACCACCACTCAAGGTCTAGTAGAGGGGGAGAAAATAATATTTTAATCGGCGGCTGAGCCATGATTCGATTTTTATACAGAATTTTACCAGGGACAACCCTTTTGTTGCCGTGAATTCTTTTAGCTATATGCGATGAAGGCTCTCCATTCACCGTCTCATCCAAAAGACTTTTGTCTCCAGCATGAACGAACAGGCAAATAACAAGCATTATTTTGGTCTCTTCTGCGGCTTTTTTTTTTTTCTTTTTTCTTTTTTTCTTTTTTTTTAATCTACAAAATCTTTTTTTCCTCAACTCTGACTAAAGAAGCAAGTCACTTGCTGAGTTTAATTTCACATAAAAGTATGAAGTTTACTTTCACATAAAAGTATGAAGTTTATTTTCACATAAAACTATGATGCTTGCTTTCACATAAAAGTATGAAGTTTACGTTCACATAAAAGTATGAAGTTCACTTTTACATAAAACTATGATGTTTGCTTACATGTAATATTATGAAGTCTGCTTTCACACAAAAGTAGATGTTTGCTTACACATAAAACAATGAAATTTGCTTTCACAAAAAAAACAACAACAAAAACTATGAAGTTTTTCACATAAAACTACGAAGTTTGATTTCACATGAAACAATGAAGTTTCCTTTCACATAATACTATTATATTATTATAATATATTATTATACCTCGTCAGCAGTCATGACAAAACTTATTTTCTTCACCATTCAGTTTGTGGAATGTACACACCAAAGTTGATATATATATATATACTTTCAGTAGATCAGACTGCAATACCTGACACATTTTCCACCTGCAAACATCCTTTCAGTGGATCAGAATGCATACTTGACACTTTTTTTTCCCCCACCAAAGTCTTATATATATATATATACTTTCAACAGATCAGACCGCATATTTGAAACAATTTCCCACCCAAGTCCATGTATACTTTTCAGTGGATCAGAAAGCACACCTGACATTATTTTCCAAGACCACAGCATTTTCCATCAAACTTTCAGTCACTGCTCGAAGAAGTTTTCAGGTCTGATTTCAAAGCACAAAAAGCGGACATATTGGGTGTGCCAGTTAAAAATCAAAAACCAATGGGAGAGAAAACTTTGTGTAGCTGGTTCAAAGACAAGGCAATCCATTTACCTCAGTATACTGTGGCAAATACTGAATGAAAAAAACAACAACAACAAACAGGCATGGCTTTTCAGTGCTCTTGTGCCAAAACTTGAGCAGAAAAGGGAGAAACATTGAGAAAAGTATTATTTCTTCTTTACTTTATCAAACATACAATGAGGTTTGAGTCAATAACAGTGTGACTTGTGTCAGTAATTAAATGTGGTTTGTGTCAGTAAGAGTGTGGTTTACTAGTAACACAGTGTGGTTTGTGTCAGTAACAGTGTGGTTTGTGTCAGTAAACGACGTCAGCCAAAGTGTGGTTTGTGTCAGTAAACAGTGCTGTGTCAGTGACAGTGTGGTTTGTCTGGGTCAGTAACACAGTGTGGCTGGTATCAGTAACACAATGTGGTTTGTGTCAGTAACACAATGTGGTTTGTACCAGTAACAGTGTGGTTTGTGTCAGTAACAGTGTGTGGTTTGTGTCAGTAACACAGTGTGGCTGGTATCAGTAGCAATGTGGTTTGTGTCAGTAACACAATGTGGTTTGTACCAGTAACAGTGTGGCTTGTGTCAGTAACAGTGTAGTTTGTGTCAGTAACAGTACTAACACAGGGTTGTGTCAGTAAGAGTGTGGTTTGTGTCAGTAACACAGTGTGGTTTGTGTCAGTGTGGTCTGGGTCAGTAACACAGTGTGGCTGGTATCAGTAACAATGTGGTTTGTGTCAGTAACACAATGTGGTATGTGCCAGTAACAGTGTGGCTTGTGTCAGTAACACAGTGTGGTTTGTATCAGTAACACAGTGTGGTTTGTGTCAGTAACACAATGTGGTTTGTGCCAGTAACAGTGTGGTTGGTATCAGTAACACAATGTGGTTTGTGTCAGTAACACAGTGTGGTTTGTGTCAGTAACACAATGTGGTTTATATCAGTAACACAGCGTGGTTTGTGCCAGTAACACTATGTGGTTTGTGTTAATAACAGTGTGGTCTGTGTCAGTAACACAGTGTGGCTTAAGCCAGTGAGACAGTGTGGTCGTTAGTGAAGTTTGCATCAGTTAGTGTATCAGCAAAAGGCACCACATATACTTTGTGCCATTATCACAATGCCATAAAAGGACGGGTGAACAGTAACTATGTGTAAGGCACTCTAAAAGACTTTCAGGTGGTTAGAACGGGTGAACAAACTCGGACTTGTACCTCACTTATATCTGATTATTTCTTCAGTAATAAATCACCATTTTAACATTTTAGTCTCTCTAAAAAGTCCTATCCAATTTTACATGGACATACCTAAACATAACACATGGCCTACATTTGACAAGAACTTGTGACGTTTTGATGGGCTATCATGAAGAGACTATACTAAACTGTATTATCTGAAGCGCTATAATACAAACGAATATCATGAGCAAAGCTTTAAGGACACTCAAGAAGCAACCAATGTTTGTGAAGATTTTTACAGACTTTCAGATCGGTTTGAACATGTGGACAATGTCTGTCTTTTCGATAGAAACTGTTTGATAGCAGTGTTGCTGTGACTGCTTAAGACAATGATGATGATGATGATGATGATGACTCTGTAGCTGTTGAAGATAATGAAGATGACTGATGCGGCTGTTACCCCCGAGAAGCGGAGTATGGCTGCCTACATGGCGGGGTAAAAACGGTCATGCACGTAAAAGCCCTCTCGTGTACATGCGAGTGAACGTGGGAGTTGCAGCCCACGAACGCAGAAGAAGAAGAAGAAGAAGAAGAAGATGCGGCTGTTGAAGATAATGGTGATGACGATGATGACTGCTGCTGTGGCTGTTGAAGATAATGACAATGATGATGATGATGATGGTAGTGGTGATCCGATGAAGCAGGGTGGTACGTGTTGTCGAGGTGACTGAATTCCCTGCAGGTGGCTGGCTGGCTGGCAGTAGCGCTGACGACAAGCTGTACCGACTGTGACTAACTGCCGACGGTGAAGCCCAACTCCTCCAGAAATCCCTTGGGCTCATCTGCATCCTGAACACAAAGACACACCATGTATAAATACTGTCAGCACTATGGTTTTGAAATTTTCTTCCTAAAAGTACGTTTAAGTAACATACTTACCGTGACCCACTAGTGCAGACTCTGGCAGGGGTCCGATTCCTGTCCTGTGCAAACTACTACCCACCTATGCGGAGAAAACGAAAGTAGCTACGGCCGATAACCTCCCGAAGTAGTTTCCCTCCCCTGTGCATCCCTGACTAACGCCCTCTTTTTTCCGGCAAGCGAGTGAGCATGGGACTTGTAGCCATACACTTCTAAAGAAAGAAAAGAAAAACGAACCTTCCTCGTTTTCTCCGCATAGGCGGACAGTTGTTTGCACAGGACAGGAATCGGACTCCCTGCCGGAGTCTGCACTAGTGGGTCATGGTGAAGTATGTGGAGTGATGGCCTAGAGGTAACGCGTCCGCCTAGGAAGCGAGAGAATCTGAGCGCGCTGATTCGAATCACGGCTCAGCCGCTGATATTTTCTCCCCCTCCACTAGACCTTGAGTGGTGGTCTGGACGCTAGTCTTTCGGATGAGACGATAAACCGAGGTCCTGTGTGCAGCATGCACTTAGCGCACGTAAAAGAACCCACGGCAACAAAAGGGTTGTTCCTGGCAAAAATCTGTAGAAAAATCCACTGCGACAAATAAAACTGCACGCAGGGGAAAAAAAAAAAAAAAAGGGTGGCGCTGTAGTGTAGCGACGCGCTCTCCCTGGGGAGAGCAGCCCGAATTTCACACAGAGAAATCTGTTGTGATAAAAAGAAATACAAATACAAATGTGTAGTTAATTTTTTTTCTTTTTTTAAGCCTGCTGATGATGGAGTCTTTTTGTGTTCTCACAGTCAGAAGAGAGGAACACAGCACGGCAGCTGTTAGCTCTTCAGCCGTACAAATCTGGAAACCACTGCCTCCCCTCCTCCAGTCTGTCACAGTCTCTCACTCAAAGTCACACCCTTCGCAACAAATGTAAAACATTTCGTTTCAAACAATTTCTACATGATAAAGGCACAACATCCCATACTATATATATACATCCACATCTATTTCTTTCAAGCATGTACTGTGTATTGACTTTCAAGCAAGTGTGTGTGTGTGTGTGTGTGTGTGTGTGTGTGTGTCTGTGTATTTGTGTGTGTATCTTTGTGTGCATGTGTATGTGTGTGTGTGTGTGTGTGTGCGTGCATGTGCATGTGTGAGTGTGTGCATATGTGTGTGTATTTGTGTGTGTATATGTTTGTGTGCGTGTGTAAGTGTGCATGTGTTCTGGTGTGGTTTGTGTCTGACTGATGCGTTATTGAAAGCGCTTTCAGATGTTAGAAAGTACTATATAGATGTACTATGTTGACCTAGGAGATTGGGGAAAAATCTCCACCCTTTACCCACCAGGCGCTGTTACCGAGATTCAAACCCGGGACCCTCAGATTGAAAGTCCAAGGCTTTTAACCACTCAGCTTTTGCGCCCGTCGAGTGGGCGACAATGACTGACCGTGAAGGAGCAGTATGTTTGTGTAGTAGCTTGGGAAGAGGGGAAGGAGAGGGAGAGGGGTGGTGCAAGACAATAGGTCAAAGGCCACACAGAGGGTGTGGAAGGGCGTGTGGCTTTGAACGTCTGTGAAGTGTCCTTTCAGTAGTTCAACTGGCAGGAATCGGCAATGGACGGGAATCTCGTGTTTTTATGTTTTCACGCTTTTTGTCACAAATCAGGTGACAAAACTTTTTTTTGTGGGGAGACTGGGACCACACAGTCGAGTGTCAACCACTTCAAGGATGCGTCTTTGGGTGTGTTGCTCTAATTACCTGACCAACACTGCAAGTGTCTGTATCTCTCGGGCCTGGTTAACGCCGGGATATCATTATGACAGGAAGAGTAGAGTACAGCCTTGTCACACAGTCCCAAACCAAACTAGACCGTCATCATCATCGTCATCCTCCTCCTCCTTCATTGTCATCAATACAAACAAAGTAGTCTCAAAGTCTGTGGACTTTCATGCCCTGCTCTCATGGTGACCTCAGTTTTGATACCCCTCCACTTCCGTGCTTGGGGTGAGTCCTGTCAATGTCGTCAGTGTCGGCAGATTCATGGGGGGCTGTTGTTTGAGGGACGTGGTGGCGGTCTCCACTCTGGGAGGGACGCTCACTCAGTCTGGCTCCGCGACTAAGCCATTATTGTCGTTAGTACAGGGTCTCCTCTGGTGTGTGGCCTCCTGGCGACCTAACATCGATGGTTCCCTGTGGACTGCCGACGCTGGAACTGCGACGGACGAACCCGGGTGTGGCTGTGTATGGGGTAATCTAAATGAGCGGCGTGGGAGTAATGCCACTGAAACGGTGCAGATGATGGGGCAGCAAAAACAAAACAAAACAAAAACTTTTTTTTTTCTAGAGGAGGCAAATAAGATACACAGCAGACACTTAACGGTTCAGCTGCAACCAGGAGGGGGTGACTATCATCAAAGAGCTTTGTGCATCAACATTATCGCTGGTATATTCATTATCATTATTATCATCATTATAATCATTGTCATTATCACCATTACCTGTGACTGTTACCTTTTGAAATGAAACTTCCTCGTGTCAAGACAAGACACTGTGGTGAACATGTTTCTTTTTTCCTTGCTGCTCCTCATATCTGGAACTACCTTCCTCATCATATCCGTGCATCTGAATCCTGATTCTATCTCTGCTTTTCACTCGTAACTAAAATCTCATCTTTTTAACTCACTCAGTACGGCCAGCCCTCTCTTCTCCTCTACATAGACCCCTCGGATGTCCAGTGGGTGTCTCAGTGACCCAACCTTTAGCCTCTGTTGTCAGAATTGTGGTATTCTTTGTCAACATTCACCTCTTCAGTATAAGAGCCTTCCGCTTGCAATATTTTGATGGTGGTAATTGGGGTGAAACGCTGTTAACGTTGTCTCTTTCGCCGTTCGTATGGAGAGAGTTAAAACCTATCAATAAGCACTCTCAGCTTCCTTCTTCTCCAACACCATCCATGTCAGCTCAGTCTGGATACAAAAAGAGTGGGAGAGGGAGAGTGGGGCGGGCGGGGAGGGAGGGGTTTCGAGAAAGAGCGGCCATGAACAATTCATGTGATTTGCAATATTTTCTTTCATGCCAAGCACCCGGAGCTCTGAGAGAGAAAGGGCGCGCTACATAAATGTACATTATTATTACCTTCGCCATCATCACTATCAGCCCTACCTCCTGCATCTGGTCCTGAGCGTTGATGGCGCGCAGCACGTTTTTCTTGCTGCTGTCCTGCACCTCCCCACCCAGCATGAACTCGTCCAGCATGAAGTAGGCCTTCTCAAAGTTGAAGATGATGTCCAGCTCACACACCTGGAGGGACAGCATTCACACACACACACACACAATGCTGATACATCATCCACATCAGGCAAAGTGTTCAACTGCCTCACAGCAATCACCATCTATTGTATTGTACTGTATTATTGTATTACTTTTTTTTTTGTGGTCACAACAGATTTCTCTGTGTCAAATTTGGGCTGCTCTCCTCAGGGAAAGCACGTCGCTACACTGAGAGCGCCACCTTTTTTTTAAAATTATATATATTTATTTATTTCATTTTATTTTGGGGGGGGGATATATTTTTTCTTGCCTGCCATTTTATTTGCTTTCCTATCTAAGTGGATTTTTGTACAGAACATTGCCAGGATCAACCCTTTTGTTGTCGTTGGTTCTTTCAGGTGCGCTAAGCGCATGCTGCACATGGGACCTCGGTTTATTGTCTCATCTGAATGACTAGCGTCCAAACCATCACTCAAGGTCTAGTTGAGAGGGAGAAAATACTGGCGACTATGGGATTCGAACCAGTGCGCTCAGATTCTCTCGCTTCCTAGGCGGACGCATTACCTCTCGCCCATCACTCCACACACATACATCATCCACATCAGACAGATTATACCACTGCCTAACACCAATCATCATCTATCACACACACACACATCATCTGCATCAGGTAGACTGTTCAACTGCCTCACAACAATCATCATCTATCACACACACACATCAACCACAGTAGACTGTTCAACTGCCTCACACCAATCATCATCTATCACACACACACATCACCCACATCACGTAGACTGTTCAACTGCCTCACAACAATCATCATCTATCACACACACACATCAACCACATCAGGCAGATTATACCACTGCCTCACACCAGCCATCATCTATCACACACACATCACCCACATCAGGCAGATTATACCACTGCCTCACACCAGTCATCATCTATCACACACACACATCAACCACATCAGGTAGACTCTTCAACTGCCTCACAACAATCATCATCTATCACACACACACATCAACCACATCAGGTAGACTGTACCACTGCCTCACACCAATCATCATCTATCACACACATCACCCACATCAGGCAGACTGTACCACTGCCTCACACCAATCATCAGCTATCACACACACACATCACCTGCATCAGGTAGACTCTTCAACTGCCTCACACCAATCATCATCTATCACACACACACATCACCTGCATCAGGTAGACTCTTCAACTGCCTGACACCTATCATCATCTATCACACACACACACACATCACTCACATCAGGTAGACTCTTCAACTGCCTCACAACAATCATCATCTATCACACACACACATCAACCACATCAGGCAGATTATACCACTGCCTCACACCAGCCATCATCTATCACACACACATCACCCACATCAGGCAGATTATACCACTGCCTCACACCAGTCATCATCTATCACACACACACATCACCCGCATCAGGTAGACCGTTCAACTGCCTCACACCAATCATCATCTATCACACACACACATCAACCACATCAGGTAGACTCTTCAACTGCCTCACACCAATCATCATCTATCATACACACACATCAACCACATCAGGCAGACTGTACCACTGCCTCACAACAATCATCATCTATCACACACACACACATCACCCACATCAGGCAGACTCTTCAACTGCCTCACAACAATCATCATCTATCACACACACACATCAACCACATCAGGTAGACTCTTCAACTGCCTCACAACAATCATCATCTATCACACACACACATCAACCACATCAGGCAGACTCTTCAACTGCCTCACAACAATCATCATCTATCACACACACACACACACACACACACACACACATCATCCACATCAGGCAGACTGTACCACTGCCTCACACCAGTCATCATCTATCACACACACACACACATCAACCACATCAGGTAGACTGTTTAACTGCCTCACAACAATCATTATCTATCACACACACACATCAACCACATCAGGCAGACTGTACCACTGCCTCACAACAATCATCATCTATCACACACACACACATCAACCACATCAGGTAGACTCTTCAACTGCCTCACAACAATCATCATCTATCACACACACACACATCACCCGCATCAGGCTGATTATCTAGTCATCAGCCCCATCCACATGTAATATGCAGCTTCTGTTCAAATGCGTGTTGTGTGTGTGTGTGTGTGTGTGCGCGCGCGTGTATGCATGCATGCGTGTGTGTGAGCATGTGTGTGTGTGTGCAGTGCGTGCATGTGTGAGTATGCACAAGTTTTTATATTGATATGCACTTGTATGTATCTTATTTCTACTGTATCTGTGTTTGTGTATGATTTTCGATTTATGTTCGTATCTTGTTATGTACTATCCCCCCCAATATTCCTTGTGACCCCGGTACACTTGGTAATAAAGACATATTCTATTCTGTTCTATTCTATTCTACCACTGCCTCACACCAGTCACCATGCTCCTTTTACTGAGCACAATGCACATGCTGCCGGAGGTAGTTTTGTGCTAGGAGCATGATGCAGACAGGACCTGTTTTATTATTTTGTAATCGTTTAAATGACTAGCACACCGACCACCACTAAAGGCCTAGTAAAGGGGGAAGTACAAATCCAGGTCTGTGCAGGGGACTCGAACCCTAGCTTAAGTTACTCACTTCCTAGCCAGGTACATCACCACTAGGCCACCACTGTATGCGATTATATTATTTATTATTATTTTTATTTTATTATTATTATCATTACTACTACCTTTTTTTATATCATAATTATTATTTATTTATTTATTTATTTATGTAAGCTTATATATTATTTATTCACCTTTTTCTTTTTTCTTTTTTTTTCTCAAGGCCTGACTAAGCGCGTTGGGTTACGCTGCTGGTCAGGCATCTGCTTGGCAGATGTGGTGTAGCGTATATGGATTTGTCCGAATGCAGTGACGCCTCCTTGAGCTACTGAAACTGAAACTGAAACTGTATGCGAAACAGCCCAGGAATCAACCAGTCTAGTATCACTATGAGCCACTCAGCACAGACTGTATCTCTCCCTCCCCCTCACAACCACCTGCCCCTCCCCCACTTCCCCCTCTCCTCTCTCTCTCCATCAGACACACACACATTCCGTCACACATGTCACACCCACCTGCTGGCAACAAACATGATCACTCATCCACCCCCGCCACACATCTACAGCATGCAAATGAACAACTCCATTGAATAAACTGAAAACTATTCTTGCTGCTAATGACTAATGTGGACAAAAAAAAAAAAAAATCTTCTTCACACAAAAGTGTTAAACAAAATTTCAACTAAAAATATGCTTACTTGTAACATGATTAAAACTTGTTCTCTAACAAACACACACACACAACTGTTCAACACCAAGTCAATTAAAAGTATATAATATATACTTGCAACATCAGCGACTTGTTCTCTAACACACACACACACACAAACCATGCATGCACACGTGCTCAGAAATTCATGAACCAGCCTGGGAAAACTTATAAATGCATTTGTACTAAAGCGCAAACACACACACGCACACATCTATCAACACACTATCAACACATCTTCATGAACACATGCACACACCCCACACCCACATATGCAACAATGAATCGGCCTGGAAAAACTTATACATCTGTATTAAAGCACACACACACACACACATCTATCAACATGCCTTCATGAACACACACACCCTAACAGTTTCACACATACCTACACACAAAACACACCTTCACACACACCTATACACATACACAATAATCAACATAGCAGTCATACATGTAAAGCGATAAACTAATACACACAAACACACACACATACCTAAACGCACATACCTACACACACAAACACACCTTCATACACACCCCTACACACACAATAACATCAGGCAGAAGTGATAAACTGACAAGCTGACACACATCCATGTACACACCTGTCTGTCTTGTCTGGCATGATTCATGATGGTATTCACATAACACCGTGCAACAAACAAGCAGTTAACATATAGCCTACATGTACAGTCAGACACACATGTGACAACAGGTGCAAAATGGATGTGACATCTTCTCACACAGGTGTTTTCCCATTCATATCACACCAGGAGACACCCAAGCGGTTAACAAAGCCTGCATGAACAGTTAGACTTAAAGACACTAAATGGGAACACAATGGAAATACTATGTTTTCACACAGGTATTTTTCTATTCACATCACACCAGGTGACACACAAAGTTAGCATACAGCCCACACCCTACAGTCAGAAACTAACAAACAGGCACAAACTGGAAACGACATGTTCTCAGACAAAAACCAGCGGCGCTTCCTTGCACAATTAGTTAGTGACTTACACTTCCAAAGTACTTGTCCAGGAGCTCCACATAACGATGAATAACCTCCAGGGTCAGTAGCTCATTGTCCTCTGTTTCTACGGCACAGCAGAAAAACAGGCTGGCATACCTGCAGAAAGAGCACACACACACACACACACACATACAATTACACATTTACCATTTCTTGTCAGATTAATAATGTTCTGTGTGTGTATGTGAGCTAGTGTGTGTGCATGTGTATTTAATATTGAAAGTATGGTGTTTTAAGTATCAACTTCATCACAAGTAGCACAAAAAAATGAACTCTAAATTGGATGTCACTTTCAGATAATATCAAACAAAAACTATTTGAAAAAATCTTTTTTAAATAAATTTCAGCTGCACTCAATAATCAGATATGGTTATCAACACAACAGGTACAATCTTTTTTTTCTTTTCTTTTTTTATTAAAAAAAAGACCACTCAATAGAATCAAATGCCTGTGGTTATTTACAAACAGATACAATAACTAAATCTTTCCTTGCCTTTTGTACACAACCTTCAGGTCCTTCCACTCAAGAAAGCTGCACATCTTGGGTTTCCGTGCCAGGACCAGACTGGTCAGCTCACGGATGGTTTTCTTCTTTTGTTTGTCTGTGTAGGCCACAA
>NC_134905.1:17733065-17735565 GCF_041734735.1 Babylonia areolata
GTCCACAGGTAAGTGTTAGTATCACCATGATCCTGTTCATCTCCAGGTGTCCACAGGTAAGTGTTAGTATCACCACGATCCTGTTCATCTCCAGGTGTCCACAGGTAAGTGTCACTATCTCCATGATCCTTATCACCTCCAGGTGTCCACAGGTAAGTGTTAGTGTCACCATGATCCTGTTCATCTCCAGGTGTCCAAAGGTAAGTGTCACTATCACCATGATCCTGTTCATCTCCAGGTGTCCACAGGTAAGCGTTAATATCACCATGATCCTGTTCATCTCCAGGTGTTCACAGGTAAGCGTTAGTATCACCACGATCCGGTTCATCTCCAGGTGTCCATAGGTAAGCGTTAGTATCACCATGATCCTGTTCATGTCCAGGTGTCCACAGGTAAGTGTTAGTATCACCATGATCCTGTTCATCTCCAGGTGTCCACAGGTAAGTGTTAGTATCACCATGATCCTGTTCATCTCCAGGTGTCCACAGGTAAGTGTTAGTATCACCATGATCCTGTTCATCTCCAGGTGTCCACAGGTAAGTGTTAGTATCACCACGATCCTGTTCATCTCCAGGTGTCCAAAGGTAAGTGTCACTATCTCCATGATCCTTATCACCTCCAGGTGTCCACAGGTAAGTGTTAGTATCACCATGATCCTTATCACCTCCAGGTGTCCAAAGGTAAGTGTCACTATCACCATGATCCTTATCACCTCCAGGTGTCCACAGGTAAGTGTTAGTATCACCATGATCCTGTTCATCTCCAGGTGTCCATAGGTAAGCGTTAGTATCACCATGATCCTGTTCATGTCCAGGTGTCCACAGGTAAGTGTTAGTATCACCATGATCCTGTTCATCTCCAGGTGTCCACAGGTAAGTGTTAGCATCACCATGATCCTGTTCATCTCCAGGTGTCCACAGGTAAGTGTTAGTATCACCATGATCCTGTTCATCTCCAGGTGTCCACAGGTAAGTGTTAGCATCACCATGATCCTGTTCATCTCCAGGTGTCCACAGGTAAGTGTCACTATCTCCATGATCCTTATCACCTCCAGGTGTCCACAGGTAAGTGTTAGTATCACCATGATCCTGTTCATCTCCAGGTGTCCACAGGTAAGTGTTAGTATCTCCATGATCCTTATCACCTCCAGGTGTCCACAGGTAAGTGTTAGTATCACCATGATCCTGTTCATCTCCAGGTGTCCACAGGTAAGTGTCACTATCTCCATGATCCTTATCACCTCCAGGTGTCCACAGGTAAGCGTTAGTATCACCACGATCCTGTTCATAATAGAATAGGGTAGAACAGAACAAAACAGAATAGAATAAAAATGATTATTTACTAACTCACAATTTGTATTTGTATTTCTTTTCTATCACAACAGATTTCTCTGAGTGAAATTCGGGCTGCTCTCCCCAGGGAGAGCGCGTCGCCACACTACAGCGCCACCCATTTTTTTTTGGTATTTTTTTCCTGTGTGCAGTTTTTTTAATTGTTTTTCCTATCGAAGTGGATTTTTCTACAGAATTTTGCCAGGAACAACCCTTTTGTTGCCGTGGGTTCTTTTACGTGCGCTAAGAGCATGCTAGCACACGGGACCTCGGTTTATCGTCTCATCCGAATGACTAGCGTCCAGACCACCACTCTAGGTCTAGTGGAGGGGGAGAAAATATCGGCGGCTGAGCCGTGATTCGAACCAGTGCGCTCAGATTCTCTGGCTTCCTAGGCGGACGTGTTACCTCTAGGCCATCACTCCAATGTGGACATAACTGGTCTTCTAAGGTCACTGCGTCAATCACAGCACTGTCAAAATCAACTGGCTTGAACCGGACCATCGTTTCCCACACAGGGTGAAAGGAGGAGGAATTTTTGAGTGAGTCTATGTTTTAACCCGGTGTTCGGTTGTGTGTGTGTGTGTGTGTGTGTGTGTCTGTGTGTCCGTGGTAAACTTTAACACTGACATTTTCTCTGCAAATACTTTTGTCAGTTGACACCAAATTTGGCATAAAAATAGGAAAAATTCAGTTCTTTCCAGTCATCTTGTTTAAAACAATATTGCACCTCTGGGATGGGCCCCCCAAAATAAATAATGAAGCCTAATTCTATGCAAACTGCATTTACTATTATATTCATATTTTTTTGTATTCTCTAAACTTGGCACTTTGATCTGATATTCTGACCCAACAACAAGAGGAGTCATTATTATCATTTTTTTGTTCAAACAGGAATTTCTTTTGCTAAGCATGGAATTTTTATTTATTTTGCAAACGTTTTGGTGCAGATAGTAAAAAAAAGGGAAATTACTCTGTAATTAATGCTAGGGGACTTAATTTATCACAAGTGAGTCTTGAAGGCCTTGCCTCTCTTGTTGTTTAATGTCCCGTCACACATATCGGTGATTGAAGACATTTTGTGAAAGTATTTATGAATACATCTGAGTATTATCGGTTAGAAGGGGTGGGAGATGTGGATGAATGGAGGGTTGGGGGAAACTGGGCAA
>NC_134905.1:17740565-17750565 GCF_041734735.1 Babylonia areolata
ACCACTCGGAGAAGTGCAGCTCCGGAACACGGTCGCTGCTGTGCAGCACGTGGACTGCGTGCAGCGTCAGAAGTAAGGACAGCACGACCACTAAGGACAGAGCCAGGAGGGTGGACGTGAAGACACCACGTCGACATATCCGTGTCGTCAATCTGGACACCATGCTCTTCATGCTGTCTGCCTTTCTTCTATCTCTTCTTCCTTCTTCCTTCACACGCGTATACTATACACACACACACGCAGAAGATCATATTCACGCACGTTAAAGATCCTGCGATCCATGTCAGCGTTCGCTTGGTTACGGAAACAAGAACATACTGTACACATAATGACTACCAAGTTAAACCGATCTCTCAGTCAACGTCAGCCGGATCCGGCCGGTTTCTTCTTCAGCAGCAACTGCTGGGTAGAGAACTAGCAGCTGTGCGTATCGCCGTGAGCGAACTCATGACAATGTGATTTGACGAGTGAGGAACATACTCAACATGCACACTCCTGAAAACTGAGTATGGCTGCCTACATGGCAGGGGAGGTAAATAAAACGAACCAGTCACGCACGTAATGCATTACATGTCTGTACGAGAGTGTGTATACGTGCATGACTAAAACCCTTGACTGAATGACACAGGAAACGAATGACGAGCGCCTCCGACAAGGTCCAGGACAGACTTTCTGGGGAAAATCCCATAATGTTCCGACACCAGAACCAGGGTCACAGGAGGAACAACGGAAGTTAAAGAGAAAAGAATCTCCACCCAAAAAAAAAAAATCGTCCACAACTTTTTTCCCCCCTGAAGATGAGACCTGTCAGCCCCCCCCCCCCCCCCCCCCTACCCACCACGAGCTTTTTTTGTCCGTCCAGCCGGACCTAAGCGGTCATTCCAACAGCACACGCCTGTGTGACTGTCCAGCCTCAGAGCTTCACTGTCTGCGTTCCCTGGAGCTGGATGACGCAGGGAATGATGACACCCACCAGTGTCCATCTCTACACTATCGATCATCAGGTCAGCGCTGGCACCGTCCTCCCAGTTCGCCGTTGTCTGGAACTTTCAGGCGTGTTGACTTGACCACTGAGGGAGGAGGAGGAGGAGGAAGAGGAGGAGGAGATGGTGGGGGGGGGGGGAACGACTGGCCCTGTGGAGGGGTGGGGAAGGGGTGGAGAGGGAGGAGGGAAGGGGACTGAGGGGGGGTTGATGGAGGTGTAGACCTCGTGGTGAAGGGGGGTCATGTCCGGGTGGGTGTTCTCCTTCTGTTACAGTGGATCAGGCTCTCTGGACCACACACACATGGCTGTCTGAAAGCAGAGTGTGGAGAGAGGAGACAGGTGTTAGTTCTGTGTGCCAAATAGTGCAGGTTTGTGTGTGTGTGTGTGTGTGTGTGTGTGTGTGTGTGTGTGTGTGTGTGTGTGTGTGTGTGTGTGTGTGTGTGTGTGTGTTTTAAAATTGTTTTGTTTTTACACAGCACTGACTGGGTGAAAACGGAAGTTGTGCACAGACTAAGAATTTTTTTTTTTTTTTTTTATCTCTTGGGAGGGACGTTTTGTTTTCTGTATTTTTATATTATCATTTCAAAAAAATGTGTATCGTGTTCATCATTGACTTTTTTGTTTAAGATCGAAATAAAAAAGGGTTTTTTAAAAACAAAATTTCAGAGAGAGAGAAGGAAAGAGAGAGAGAAAGCGAGAGAGAGAGAGGAGGGACCGGGAGTGAGAGAGAGAAGAGAGACAGAGAAAGAGAGAGAGAGAGAGAGAGAGAGAGAGAGAGAGGAGAGAGAGAGAGAGAGGAGGGAGTGAGAGAGAGAAGAGAGACAGAGAGAGCGAAAGAGAGAGAGAGAGGAGAGAGAGAGAGAGGAGGGAGTGAGAGAGAGAAGAGAGACAGAGAGAGAGAGGAGAGAGACAGAGAGAGAGAGAGAGAGAGAGAGAGAGGAGAGAGAGAGAGAGAGAGAGGGGAGAGTGAGAGAGAGAGAGAGAGAGAGGAGAGAGAGAGAGAGAGAGGAGAGAGAGAGAGAGAGAGAGAGAGAGAAGAGACAGAGGAGGGAGGGAGAGATTGAAGAGAGACAGAGAGAGAGAGAGAGGAGAGAGAGAGAGGAGAGAGAGAGAGAGAGAGAAGAGAGACAGAGAGGAGGGAGAGAGAGAGAGAAGAGAGACAGAGACAGAGAGAGAGAGAGAGAGAGAGAGAGAGAGAGAGAGGAGAGAGAGAGAGAGAGAGAGAGAGAGAGAGAGAGAGAGAGAGAGAGAAACGAAAACGAATCGAGGCGAAACGAAACTAGACGAAATGTTTCATTCAAATAAAGGCTAAAGCCCTTTACTGAAGCAACGAGTTAAATTAGCGAAGATCAAGTAAAGCAGAACAGCAAAACAAACAAAACAAAACAGGGATGTTATCTTCTCTATACATATTACGCAAGTAACACACCTATTAATTGGGGGGTGTGTGTGTGTGTGTGTGTGTGTGTGTGTGTGTGTGTGTGTGTGTGAGGGAGTGTGTGTGTGTGTGTGTGTTTGAGAGGGAGTGTGTGTGTGTGTGTGTGTGTGTGTGTGTGTGCCCCCCCCCCCTCCCCCCCTCAAAAGTGATTAATGTCTTGTCTGCAGAACGCCTTTTTGTATATTGCAGACCACTTTAATTTCTGATGATTAATAATCATGCAATTCATTTTCGATAACAATTATAAAAAAAAAATTATGTGAAGTTACTCATTTCAAATCACCACATTCATTTAGTCATTCGGATGAGACGATAAACCGAGGTCCCGTGTGCAGCATGCACTTAGCGCACGTAAAACAACCCACGGCAACAAAAGTGTCGTTCCTGGCAAAATTCTGTAGAAAAATCCACTTCGATAGGAAAAACAAATAAAACTTCACGCAGGGAAAAAAACAAAAACAAAAAAAGGTGGCGCTGTAGTGTAGCGACGCGCTCCCCCTGGGGAGAGCAGCCCGAATTTCACACAGAGAAATCTGTTGTGATAAAAAGAGAAATACAAATATGAATACATACAAATACATGACAACATATCAACATCACCAAAAGATAACAAATTATCGACACACTCTTCCGGCACATCAATGCCGGAGCTGAAATACAAATATAAATACAAATACATGACAACATATCAACATCACCAAAAGATCACCAAATTATCGACACACTCTTCCGCCACATCAATGCTACAATACTTAGCTCATGAATGCATTCATAAGATAAAGATGCATGTTATGCTGAAACACAGGTCCATATATAAGTAAAACAGAAGCCCCCAAAATTGATTGAGAAGCAGAATAACAAACAATAATCTCTCTCACCCACCCTCCATCTGCATATGCACGTGAGAAACCACAGACTTATTTCATTACGGATACGGCATATTGTTCCCCCTGAACATCGACCTGTCAAAGTGTCAGCCAAAGTGTAGGCTAAGCAAAACGAGGAAAACCTCTAAACATAAAGGAGCCATATTTCTCTGCAAAGGTTTCCACCAGACGTAGAAAATCAAATGTAGAAAAGAAAAAAAAAGTGGATAGAAATTTGTATCGTCCATGAAAAAAAAAAAAAAAAAAAAAAAAAAAAAAAAATCCAATGCAGAAAAGAGAACATATTTGCCAGTAAATCTTCTTCATCTTTGATCGTGGGCCGCAACCCCCACGTTCACTCGAAAGTAGTATGTACACTACGTGTATGACCGTTTATAACCCCGCCATGTAGGCAGCCATACTCCGTTTTCAGATGTGGAGTGATGACCTAGAGGTAACGCGTCCGCCTAGGAAGCGAGAGAATCTGAGCGCGCTGGTTCGAATCACGGCTCAGCCGCCGATATTTTCTCCCCCTCCACTAGACCTTGAGTGGTAGTCTGGACTCTAGTCATTCGGATGAGACGATAAACCGAGGTCCCGTATGCAGCATGCACTAAGCGCACGTAAAAGAACCCCACGGCAACAAGAGGGTTGTTCCTGGCAAAATTCTGTAGAAAAATCCACTTCGATAGGAAAAACAAATAAAACTGCACGCAGGAAAAAAAGAAAGAAAAAAAAGGGTTGTGCTGTAGTGTAGCGACGCGCTCTCCCTGGGGACAGCAGCCCGAATTTCACTCAGAGAAATCTGTTGTGATAAAAAGAAATACAAATACAAATAACTAAAAAAAAATTCAACTCTGTTAACGGAAAATGTCACTACCAATCACAGTCGCTTATCACCCTCTTCCCCCGCAGTCACTGGTCGCGGCGATCTCCACCAGACTTCCTTCAAAAAAAAAAAAAAAAAAAAGACACATCTACACCATCGTTGACTTGTATTGTTGAAAGCGTTCTCCGCACCCACCCCCGGCCACCTCTCCTCACACACACACAGTCCCCACCCCCCACCCCCATCCCCAACCTTACCACTCACAACACTGCCATAGTCTCTTCTCTCAGAACCATTCGAGCCAAACTGCTGTGCATATTTTGCACCGTCACCTTCCGGTGATACATCATTCATTCACCACTACACCAGAAAATTCATTATTTTTGACTCACTTGTGTAAACAAAGTGAGTCTATGTTTTAACCCGGTGTTCGGTTGTCTCTCTCTCTCTCTCTCTCTCTCTCTCTCTGTGTGTGTGTGTGTGTGTGTGTGTGTGTTTGTGTGTGTGTGTGTGTCTGTGTCTGTGTGTCTGTGTGTCCGTGGTAAACTTTAACATTGACATTTTCTCTGCAAATACTTTGTCAGTTGACACCAAATTTGGCATAAAAATAGGAAAAAATTCAGTTCTTTCCAGTCATCTTGTTTAAAACAATATTGCACCTCTGGGATGGGCACAAAAAAATAAAAAAGAAGCCTAATTATATGCAAACTGCATTTACTGTTATATTCATATTTTTTGTATTCTCTAAACTTGGCACTTTGATCTGATATTCTGACACAACAACAAGAGCAGTCATTATTATCATTTTTTGTTCAAACAGGAACTTCTTTTGCTAAGCATGGAAGTTTTATTTATTTTGCAAACGTTTTGGTGCTGATAGTATAAAAGGGAAATTACTCTGTAATTAATGCAAGGGGACTTAATTTATCACAAGTGAGTCTTGAAGGCCTTGCCTCTCTTGTTAAAAAGTTGGAATAAAATCACCAACATCAACAACAAACTATGTCAGTCCGCATCAAAATCTGAGTAAAATAACGTACAAACTAAGAGTCGAAATCCACTGAAAATGGGTCACAGCATCTACTAACTGGTAATATCGTTTCATACATGCACAAAAATTGCCAATAAAATAGGTTCCTGAATTCAGGATGGTAAAACAGGACTTTACCACTGGTGATATCCTTTTTTTTTTTTTTTTAACACTAAGTCATCGTTCTCATACCTCACGTCACCCTCACACACCACACCATGGTTCAACTGACAAGCAGTAGCCCCATTTACAAAAAATTGTTTTCAATAGTCTCAGCTTCGTACGGCCAACGCACAGGGCACAGATTCAACTGACCCACAAGTGCCAACTCGCGACAGGTCACACACCCTTCACACGTCAATGTTGAACGTGCACGACATGAACAACCGGTGACTTTAATTTTTGTTCCTTCCACTTTGCTTTGCATGGACAAATTTGGAATACACCTGGGTGCCAGTCGGATTGCTTGGTTCTAACTTTTTGACAGTTACACGTGACTAAAATGCTTACGTTGACCGAACTACGCCATTGGTCAGTTCCAAACGACACACAGATCTATAGTAGCGGGTTACAACCATACTTTCCGTCCGAGCAATGCAACGGCCGTACCTCTATTTTAATTTGATCCGTTTGTCATTATTGTCAACTCTGTGTTTTTTTTGGTCTCTTATTCTCTGTGATCATCGACTATGGAAACCTTTCTGTTTTGGTCTTCTGGTAGACTTCGTGTGTGGCACAAGCGTCTTTCTAATTTCCCTAACACAAGCAGAGAAATAATCGCAAATGGAAATCGGGCTGCCTCTCAACTTTTGTCTTGCTCTCTGAACTATGTCCTTATGTTTAAAGTAACTACAACACGCCACGATGGGAGAGCTGGGTTTTAACTCTTTCCATACGAACGGCGAAGGAGACGACGTTAACAGCGTTTCACCCCAGTTACCATCATCAAAATATTGCAAGCGGAAGGCTCTTATACTGAAGAGGTGAATGTTGACAAAGAATACCACAATTCTGACGACGGAAGCTAAAGGTTGGGTCATTCAGACACCCCACTGGACATCCGAAGGGTCTGTGTAGAGGAGAAGAGAGGACTGGCCGTACTGAGCGAGTCAAACTGAGACGATGCACGCCATCAGACTGAACGTCGTCAGATAGTCTTATGTGTCTGTCTTCATCGCCTGTATCGGTCTTGCCATGACTCTTAACTCTGACGTGGGATTCCATGGATGGTGACGTAATTTCGCTTTGAACGACCCTCTTACTCATCCACCTTTCTCTCTAAAGAGTCCATTCTTGCTCTCAGTTTGTCATTTTCGTACTTTAACTTTTCGTTTTCATTTTATTTTTTTTTTAAATCAGAAACATCACCCTGAAGTTTCGTGTACACTTCTTTTACGTCTTTAAACCCGGAATCATTTGGTGGAACCCATGGTCGAACTCCTGACTCATGTGATGGAACCTTTGTTCAAACTCCTGCCTCATGTGATGGAACCTTTGTTCAAACTCCTGACACAAGTGATGGAAGTTTTAGTCAAACTCCAGACTCATGTGATGGGACCTTTGGTCAAACTCCTGACTCATGTGATGGAACCTTTGGTCAAACTCCTGACTCATGTGATGGAACCTTTGTTCAAACTCCTGACACAAGTGATGGAAGTTTTAGTCAAACTCCAGACTCATGTGATGGGACCTTTGGTCAAACTCCTGACTCATGTGATGGAACCTTTGGTCAAACTCCTGACTCATGTGATGGAACCTTTGTTCAAACTCCTGCCTCATGTGATGGAACCTTTGTTCAAACTCCTGACACAAGTGATGGAAGTTTTAGTCAAACTCCAGACTCATGTGATGGGACCTTTGGTCAAACTCCTGACTCATGTGATGGAACCTTTGGTCAAACTCCTGACTCATGTGATGGAACCTTTGGTCAAACTCCTGACTCATGTGATGGAACCTTTGGTCAAACTCCTGACTCATGTGATGGAACCTTTGGTCAAACTCCTGACTCATGTGATGGAACCTTTGGTCAAACTCCTGACCCATGTGATGGAACCTTTGGTCAAACTCCAGACTCATGTGATGGAACCTATGGTCGAACTCCTGACTCATGTGATGGAACCTTGGGTCAAACTCCTGACTCATGTCATGGAACCTTTGGTCAAACTCCTGACCCATGTGATGGAACCTATGGTCGAACTCCTGACTCATGTGATGGAACCTTGGGTCAAACTCCTGACTCATGTCATGGAACCTTTGGTCAAACTCCTGACCCATGTGATGGAACCTTTGGTCAAACTCCTGACCCATGTGATGGAACATTTAGTCAAACTCCTGACCCATGTGATGGAACCTTTGGTCAAACTCCTGACTCATGTGATGGAACCTTTGGTCGAACTCCTGACTCACGTGATGGAAACTTGGGTCAAACTCCTGACTCATGTCATGGAACCTTTGGTCAAACTCCTGACTCATGTGATGGAACCTTTGGTCAAACTCCAGACTCATGTGATGGAACTTTTGGTCAAACTCCAGACTCATGTGATGGAACCTTTGGTCAAACTCCTGACTCATGTGATGGAACCTTTGGTCAAACTCCTGACTCATGTGATGGAACCTTTAGTCAAACTCCAGACTCATGTGATGGGACCTTTGGTCAAACTCCAGACTCATGTGATGGAACTTTTGGTCAAACTCCTGACTCATGTGATGGAACCTTTGGTCAAACTCCTGACTCATGTGATGGAACCTTTGGTCAAACTCCTGACCCATGTGATGGAACCTTTGGTCAAACTCCTGACTCATGTGATGGAACCTTTGGTCAAACTCCTGACTCATGTGATGGAACCTTTGGTCAAACTCCTGACTCATGTGATGGAACTTTTGGTCAAACTCCAGACTCATGTGATGGGACCTTTGGTCAAACTCCAGACTCATGTGATGGGACCTTTGGTCAAACTCCTGACTCATGTGATGGAACCTTTGGTCAAACTCCAGACTCATGTGATGGAACGTTTGGTCAAACTCCTGACTCATGTGATGGAACTTTTGGTCAAACTCCTGACTCATGTGATGGAACCTTTGGTCAAACTCCTGACTCATGTGATGGAACCTTTGGTCAAACTCCTGACCCATGTGATGGAACCTTTGGTCAAACTCCTGACTCATGTGATGGAACCTTTGGTCAAACTCCTGACTCATGTGATGCAACTTTTGGTCAAACTCCAGACTCATGTGATGGGACCTTTGGTCAAACTCCAGACTCATGTGATGGGACCTTTGGTCAAACTCCTGACTCATGTGATGGAACCTTTGGTCAAACTCCAGACTCATGTGATGGAACGTTTGGTCAAACTCCTGACTCATGTGATGGAACCTTTGGTCAAACTCCTGACTCATGTGATGGAACCTTTGGTCAAACTCCTGACCCATGTGATGGAACCTTTGGTCAAACTCCTGACTCATGTGATGGAACCTTTGGTCGAACTCCTGACTCACGTGATGGAACCTTGGGTCAAACTCCTGACTCATGTCATGGAACCTTTGGTCAAACTCCTGACTCATGTGATGGAACCTTTGGTCAAACTCCAGACTCATGTGATGGAACTTTTGGTCAAACTCCAGACTCATGTGATGGAACCTTTGGTCAAACTCCTGACTCATGTGATGGAACCTTTGGTCAAACTCCTGACTCATGTGATGGAACCTTTAGTCAAACTCCAGACTCATGTGATGGGACCTTTGGTCAAACTCCAGACTCATGTGATGGAACTTTTGGTCAAACTCCTGACTCATGTGATGGAACCTTTGGTCAAACTCCTGACTCATGTGATGGAACCTTTGGTCAAACTCCAGACTCATGTGATGGAACATTTGGTCAAACTCCTGACTCATGTGATGGGACCTTTGGTCAAACTCCTGACTCATGTGATGGAACTTTTAGTCAAACTCCAGACTCATGTGATGGGACCTTTGGTCAAACTCCAGACTCATGTGATGGAACTTTTGGTCAAACTCCTGACTCATGTGATGGAACCTTTGGTCAAACTCCAGACTCATGTGATGGAACTTTTGGTCAAACTCCTGACTCATGTGATGGAACCTTTGGTCAAACTCCTGACTCATGTGATGGAACCTTTGGTCAAACTCCTGACCCATGTGATGGAACCTTTGGTCAAACTCCTGACTCATGTGATGGAACCTTTGGTCAAACTCCTGACTCATGTGATGGAACCTTTGGTCAAACTCCTGACTCATGTGATGGAACCTTTGGTCAAACTCCTGACTCATGTGATGGAACTTTTGGTCAAACTCCAGACTCATGTGATGGGACCTTTGGTCAAACTCCAGACTCATGTGATGGGACCTTTGGTCAAACTCCTGACTCATGTGATGGAACCTTTGGTCAAACTCCTGACTCATGTCATGGAACCTTTGGTCAAACTCCTGACCCATGTGATGGAACCTTTGGTCAAACTCCTGACTCATGTGATGGGACCTTTGGTCGAACTCCTGACTCATGTGATGGAACCTTTGGTCAAACTCCTGACTCAAGTGATGGAACTTTTAGTCAAACTCCAGACTCATGTGATGGGACCTTTGGTCAAACTCCTGACTCATGTGATGGGACCTTTGGTCAAACTCCTGACTCATGTGATGGAACCTTTGGTCAAACTCCAGACTCATGTGATGGAACTTTTGGTCAAACTCCTGACTCATGTGATGGAACCTTTGGTCAAACTCCTGACTCATGTGATGGAACCTTTGGTCAAACTCCTGACTCATGGGAACTTTAGCCCAGATCCTGACACATCTGGTCGAACCTTTTGTCAAACTTACAGTCCATGGTCTTTAA
>NC_134905.1:17770565-17778065 GCF_041734735.1 Babylonia areolata
CCAGCTGTGAGCATTATTATTATTTTTTTTTGTTTTTCTTAAGTCTCAGGGATAATGGTTTGATAAATCGAAATTTCACATCTTTCCATGTCTCTCCATCTGAATTATTAATTACAAAGATAGATGACATGTGCCTGAAAATATTATCATCGTTATCATTACTGTTTTAAGAACCACAGTCATAATCAGAAACTCTTTCAGTAAAACAAAAAAAACATTCTCTGGGAGATTTCGAATGCAAACCCCCCACCCATGATGGAACCTGAAATCAAGTGGACACTTCTAGTGTTCTAATCCAATGGAACCCATCTGACTCAAGCCCTGAAGGAGAAGGAATATGGGAAGAATAATAAAATAAAATAAAATAAAATAAAATAAAATAAATGACGAACGATTCAATGACTGGGATTTTCGAATTGAGAGAGAGCCATGTATCTTTCGTTATGTCCAGTATCACAGAGATGCTATGTTCTATCCCCCCCCCCCTCACACACACACACACACACACACACACACACACACACACACTATCCCCCCAAAAAACTGTTCCCACACTATTCCCACACACTCCATTCACTGTCTCCATACTATACCACACTATCCTCACACTATCCCCACTGACACAGTTCCCTCGCTATAATTATTCCCACACTATTTCGACCTACACCATTCTTCACACTGTTCTCACACTATTCACACACCATTCTCACACTATTTTCATACTGTTCCCACTCTAAACCCACACTATTCTCACACTATTCTCACACCATTCTCACACTATTCTCACACTATTCTCACACTGTTCCCACTCTAAACCCACACCATTCTCACACTATTCTCACACTGTTCCCACTCTAAACCCACACTATTCTCACACCAGTCTCACACCATTTTCACACTGTTTCCCACTCTAAACCCACACTATTCTCACACCATTTCTCACACTATTCCCATACTATTCTCACACCTATTCTCACACTGTTCCCACTCTAACCCACACTATTCTCACACCATTCTCAACACTATTCCCTTACTATTTTCACACTATTCTCACACTGTTCCCACTCTAAACCCACACCATTCTCACACCATTCTCACACCATTTTCACACTATTCTCACACCATTCTCACACCTATTTTCACACTGTCCCAACTCTAAACCCACACTATCTCACACCATTCTCACACTATTCCCATACTATTCTCACACTATTCTCACACTGTTCCCACTCTAAACTTGCCAACACCTATTCTCACACCATCTCACACTATTCTATTCTCACACATTCTCACACTATTCTCACACTATTCGCACACTATTCTATTCTCACACTATTCTCACACTATTCTATTATCACACTATTCTCACAACATTCTCACACTATTCTCACACCATTCTCACACTAATCTCACACTGGGATTTTCGAATTGAGAGAGAACCACACATCTTTCATCATGTCCAGTATCACAGAGATGCTATGTTCTCTGCCCCCACCCACTCACCCGTGCCCCCCCCCCCCTACATTATCCCCCCAAAAACTGTTCCCACACTATTCCCACACACTCCATTCACTGTCTCCATACTATACCACACTATCCTCACACTATCCCCACTGACACAGTTCCCTCGCTATAATTACTCCCACACTATTTCGACCTACACCATTCTTCACACTATTTTCACGCTGTTCACACACCATTCTCACACTATTTTCATACTGTTCCCACTCTAAATCCACACTATTCACACACCATTCTCACACTATTCTCACGCTATTTTCATACTGTTCCCACTCTAAATCCACACTATTCACACACCATTCTCACACTATTCCCACACTATTTTCATACTGTTCCCACTCTAAATCCACACTATTCTCACACTATTCTCACACCATTCTCACACTATTCTCACACTGTTCCCACTCTAAACCTACACCATTCTCACATTATTCTCACACTGTTCCCACTCTAAACCCACACTATTCTCACACCATTCTCACACCATTTTCACACTGTTCCCACTCTAAACCCACACTATTCTCACACCATTCTCACACTATTCCCATACTATTCTCACACTATTCTCACACTGTTCCCACTCTAAACCCACACTATTCTCACACCATTCTCACACTATTCTCACACCATTCTCACACTATTCCCATACTATTCTCACACTGGGATTTTCGAATTGAGAGAGAACCATACATCTTTCGTTATGTCCAGTATCACAGAGATGCTATGTTCTATAGCCCCCCCCCCTCTCACACACACACACACACACACACACACACACACACACTATCCCCCAAAACTGTTCCCACACTATTCCCACACACTCCATTCACTGTCTCCATACTATACCACACTATCCTCACACTATCCCCACTGACACAGTTCCCTCGCTATAATTATTCCCACACTATTCACACACCATTCTCACACTATTCTCATACTGTTCCCACTCTAAACCCACACTATTCTCATACCATTCTCACACCATTCTCACACTATTTTCACACTATTCTCACACCATTCTCACACTATTTTCACACTATTCTCACACCATTCTTCACACTATTCTCACGCTGTTCACACACTATTCTCACACTATTTTCATACTGTTCCCACTCTAAATCCACACTATTCTCACACTATTCTCACACCATTCTCACACTGTTCTCACACCATTCTCACACTGTTCCCACTCTAAACCCACACTATTCTCACACCATTCTCACACTATTCTCACACTGTTCCCACTCTAAACCCACACTATTCTCACACCATTCTCACACCATTTTCACACTATTCTCACACCATTCTCACACCATTTTCACACTGTTCCCACTCTAAACCCACACTATTCTCACACCATTCTCACACTATTCCCATACTATTCTCACACTATTCTCACACTGTTCCCACTCTAAACCCACACTATTCTCACACCATTCTCACACTATTCTATTCTCACACCATTCTCACACCATTCTCACACTATTCTATTCTCACACCATTCTCACACTATTCTCACACCATTCTCACACTATTCTCACACCATTCTCACACTATTCTCACACTGGGATTTTCGAATTGAGAGAGAACCACACATCTTTCATCATGTCCAGTATCACAGAGATGCTATGTTCTGCCCCCACCCCCCCCACCCCCCCACACCCGTGCCCCCCCCCCCTACACTATCCCCCCCAAAACTGTTCCCACACTATTCCCACACACTCCATTCACTGTCTCCATACTATACCACACTATCCTCACACTATCCCCACTGACACAGTTCCCTCGCTATAATTATTCCCACACTATTTCGACCTACACCATTCTTCACACTATTCTCACGCTATTCACACACCATTCTCACACTATTTTCATACTGTTCCCACTCTAAACCCACACTATTCTCACACTATTCTCACACCATTCTCACACTATTCTCACACTATTCTCACACTGTTCCCACTCTAAACCCACACTATTCTCACACCATTCTCACACCATTTTCACACTGTTCCCACTCTAAACCCACACTATTCTCACACCATTCTCACACCATTCTCACACTATTCCCATACTATTCTCACACTATTCTCACACTGTTCCCACTCTAAACCCACACTATTCTCACACCATTCTCACACTATTCTATTCTCACACCATTCTCACACCATTCTCACACTATTCTATTCTTACACTATTCTCACACCATTCTCACACTATTCTCACACCATTCTCACACTATTCTCACACTGGGATTTTCGAATTGAGAGAGAACCATGTATCTTTCGTTATGTCCAGTATCACAGAGATGCTATGTTCTATCCCCCCACCCCTCACACACACACACACACACACACACACACACACACACACACACACACACACACACACACACACACACTATCCCCCCAATACTGTTCACATACTATTCCCACACACTCCATTCACTGTCTCCATACTATACCACACTATCCTCACACTATCCCCACTGACACAGTTCCCTCGCTATAATTATTCCCACACTATTTCGACCTACACCATTCTTCACACTATTCTCACGCTATTCACACACTATTCCCACACTATTTTCATACTGTTCCCACTCTAAATCCACACTATTCTCACACTATTCTCACACCATTCTCACACTATTCTCACACTGTTCCCACTCTAAACCCACACCATTCTCACACTATTCTCACACTGTTCCCACTCTAAACCCACACTATTCTCACACCATTCTCACACCATTTTCACACTGTTCCCACTCTAAACCCACACTATTCTCACACCATTCTCACACTATTCCCATACTATTCTCACACTATTCTCACACTGTTCCCACTCTAAACCCACACTATTCTCACACCATTCTCACACTATTCCCATACTATTCTCACACTATTCTCACACTGTTCCCACTCTAAACCCACACTATTCTCACACCATTCTCACACTATTCTATTCTCACACCATTCTCACACTATTCTCACACTATTCTATTCTCACACTATTCTCACACTGTTCCCACTCTAAACCCACACTATTCTCACACCATTCTCACACTATTCTATTCTCACACCATTCTCACACTATTCTATTCTCACACTATTCTCACAACATTCTCACACTATTCTCACACCATTCTCACACTATTCTCACACTGGGATTTTCGAATTGAGAGAGAAACATACATCTTTCGTTATGTCCAGTATCACAGAGATGCTATGTTCTATAGCCCCCCCCCCTCACACACACACACACACACACACACACACACACACACACACACACACTATCCCCCCAAAAACTGTTCCCACACTATTCCCACACACTCCATTCACTGTCTCCATACTATACCACACTATCCTCACACTATCCCCACTGACACAGTTCCCTCGCTATAATTATTCCCACACTATTTCGACCTACACCATTCTTCACACTGTTCTCACACCATTCTCACACTGTTCTCACACTATTTTCACACTGTTCCCACTCTCAACCCACACTATTCTCACACTATTCTCACACCATTCTCACACTATTCTCACACCATTATCACACTATTTTCGCACTGTTCCCACTCTAAACCCACACTATTCTCACACCATTCTCACACTATTCTATTCTCACACCATTCTCACACTATTCTCTTCTCACACCATTCTCACACTATTCTCACACCATTCTCACACTATTCTATTCTCACACCATTCTCACACTATTCTCACACCATTCTCACACTATTCTATTCTCACACCATTCTCACACTATTCTATTCTCACACCATTCGCACACTATTCTCACACCATTCTCACACTATTCTATTCTCACACTATTCTCACACCATTCTCACACTATTCTCACACCATTCTCACACTATTCTCACACTGGGATTTTCGAATTGAGAGAGAACCATGTATCTTTCGTTATGTCCAGTATCACAGAGATGCTATGTTCTATCCCCCCCCCACCCTCACACACACACACACACACACACACACACACACACACACACACACACACACACACACACACACACTATCCCCCAAAAACTGTTCCCACACTATTCCCACACACTCCATTCACTGTCTCCATACTATACCACACTATCCTCACACTATCCCCACTGACACAGTTCCCTCGCTATAATTATTCCCACACTATTTCGACCTACACCATTCTTCACACTGTTCTCACACCATTCTCACACTGTTCTCTTACTATTTTCACACTCTAAACCCACACTATTCTCACACCATTCTCACACTATTCTATTCTCACACCATTCTCACACTATTCTCACACCATTCTCACACTATTCTATTCTCACACCATTCTCACACTATTCTCACACCATTCTCACACTATTCTCACACCATTCTCACACTATTCTATTCTCACACCATTCTCACACTATTCTCACACCATTCTCACACTATTCTCACACCATTCTCACACTATTCTCACACTGGGATTTTCGAATTGAGAGAGAACCACACATCTTTCATCATGTCCAGTATGACAGAGATGCTATGTTCTGCCCCCACCCCCCCCCCCCGTGCCCCCCCCCCCCCACACTATCCCCCAAAAAACTGTTCACACACTATTCCCACACACTCCATTCACTGTCTCCATACTATACCACACTATCCTCACACTATCCCCACTGACACAGTTCCCTCGCTATAATTACTCCCACACTATTTCGACCTACACCATTCTTCACACTGTTCTCACACTATTCACACACCATTCTCACACTATTTTCATACTGTTCCCACTCTAAACCCACACTATTCTCACACTATTCTCACACCATTCTCACACTATTCTCACACTATTCCCACACTATTCTCACATTCACTGTCTCCATACTATACCACACTATCCTCACACTATCCCCACTGACACAGTTCCCTCGCTATAATTATTCCCACACTATTTCGACCTACACCATTCTTCACACTGTTCTCACACCATTCTCACACTGTTCTCACACTATTTTCACACTGTTCCCACTCTCAACCCACACTATTCTCACACCATTCTCACACCATTTTCACACTATTCTCACACCATTATCACACTATTTTCGCACTGTTCCCACTCTAAACCCACACTATTCTCACACCATTCTCACACTATTCTATTCTCACACCATTCTCACACTATTCTCTTCTCACACCATTCTCACACTATTCTCACACCATTCTCACACTATTCTATTCTCACACCATTCTCACACTATTCTCACACCATTCTCACACTATTCTATTCTCACACCATTCTCACACTATTCTATTCTCACACCATTCGCACACTATTCTCACACCATTCTCACACTATTCTATTCTCACACTATTCTCACACCATTCTCACACTATTCTCACACCATTCTCACACTATTCTCATACTGGGATTTTCGAATTGAGAGAGAACCATGTATCTTTCGTTATGTCCAGTATCACAGAGATGCTATGTTCTATCCCCCCCCCACCCTCACACACACACACACACACACACACACACACACACATACACACACACACACACACACACACTATCCCCCAAAAACTGTTCACACACTATTCCCACACACTCCATTCACTGTCTCCATACTATACCACACTATCCTCACACTATCCCCACTGACACAGTTCCCTCGCTATAATTATTCCCACACTATTTCGACCTACACCATTCTTCACACTGTTCTCACGCTGTTCACACACCATTCTCACACTATTCTCACACCATTCTCACACTATTCTCACACTATTTTCATATTGTTCCCACTCTAAACCCACACTGTTCTCATATCATTCTCACACTATTCTCACACTATTCTCACACCATTCTCACACCATTCTCACACTATTCTCACACTATTTTCATACTGCTCCCACTCTAAATCCACACTATTCTCACACTATTCTCACAACATTCTCACACTATTCTCACACTATTTTCATA
>NC_134905.1:17788065-17790565 GCF_041734735.1 Babylonia areolata
CTTTTGAGCTATGGTTCATGATTAGTATACACAGTATGTTATGGGAAAGGATGAAACTAGCGTACACTGCTCCCCCCCCCCACCCCCCCGCGCCCCCCGCACTCCCTCCCCCCTCGCCCCTCCTACTATTTTGTTAGAGATGTTTCGTTCTCATTTTTGGCTACAATGCTTTGTCAAGTTTGAATGGTGTTGTGTCTTGGAACACACAAATGATATAGTACGTTGATTATGCCATTGTATTGTCAGTTGTTGTTGACTGACTGAAAACAATGTAAGCATTGAGAGATGAGACGGTTATATGCAAAGTGAACAGATTCTCAGGCCGCTAAACCCTATGTTAGTGTGTGTGCTGCGGATTTTTAAAGTGTGTGTATGCACATGGGGCAACGGTTGTTTAGGTTTAGGAAGACATGCTTGACTTGTTGCTAGTTGTGGTAACGTGTGTAGAAGTTGTGTTATGTGCCAGTGGTCAGTGCACTTTGTTCAACTGTGACGCGGGGGAAAGCACATCGTAATGTGGTTAATGAGTTGATAAACAATGGGAGCACTGATTGGTGGTGTTGCGGCACACACGGCCAAGGAACGCACTGGTGTTGTTTTTTTGTTGTTGTTTTTTTACATCCAGTCCCCGCCCTGAATAGGGTCTACGCTACACAATATTAAATAAAATGAAAGCATGGTGTTAGTAGAGATACATAACAGAGGAGAAAAAAATTTTAAAAAATTATTTAAAACAACAACAACAACAACCACACACACACACACACACACACACACACACACACACACACACACACACCGTTCCTTTCCACATGTCTCCGGTACTGACTGCATGCTGTCAAGAGTAAAAGTTCTCACAGAGCGGACACCTATGTATCACTGAAGTATCCCGGCACCACACTCCGGCACTGCCACTATACTATACCAGAATCTTCTCCCACTCCACCACTGCGACCTTTTGAGGGGTGGTCAGTCTGGATCCGGTCAGCCAGTGCTTGTCAATCAAAGTGAGACGGTAAACCAACGGGTCCCCGCGAGTGCAGTTTCAGTTTCAGTTTCAGTATCTCAAGGAGGCGTCACTGCGTTCAGACAAATCCATATACGCTACACCACATCTGCCAAGCAGATGCCTGACCAGCAGCGTAACCCAACGCGCTTAGTCAGGCCTTGAAAAAAAAAAAAAAAAAGAAAAGAAAAAAAGGTGAATAAATGATAGATAAGTTTACACAAATAAATAAATAAATAATAAATAATAACTATAATGACAAAAAAAAAAGCAAATAGATGTAAAACATGAAGATACACATTTACACATTCACATATACACCCACACATGCATAACAGATATGCACCGAACATGCAGTTTCACAGATATGAAAGCACAGTCAAATACATATAAACGTACATGAGCTCCAACACACACACACACACACACCACACACATTACCCTGTACCTCCTCTACCCCCCTCCTCCACACACTCATTTCTAGTCTACGTATCACAGCTTCCACGGCACACACACACACACATACACACACACACACACACACACACACACACACACACACACACAGATGAACACTTACTTGTACAAGCGCACACACATATGCCCATACCTCCACACACATATGTACAAAGATATATATATATATATATATATATATATATATATAGATATGCGAGTGCAGCGTGAATTAAGCCCGGCACGTAACTCAAAGAACCCAACTTATTAGGCAACAAGAGAGGTTATCCATGGTAAAACAGAGTAGTGCCCCTGCAGAACAGGCAGGCAGACAAACAACAGAACATCTTGCTGTAGTCCTGCCCGCTCCACCAAGCGCTCCGAGAGAAAACCTGGCCCGACCCAATCCCAGCGGCCCGGAAGTTCTACTGACGGAGGACTGGAGGACCTGCGACGTACTGCCGCCTTTGTCGAGGAGACGGGGGAATCCATCTGATAAATGACTCGACGAACGAGACAACAACAAGAGGAGAAGGAGGAGGAGAGGGAGGAAGAGAAGGAGGAGGAGGAGAGGGAGGAGAAGGAGGAGGAGAAGGTGGAGGAGGAGGAGGAGAAGGAGGAGGAGGAGAAGGAGGAGAGGGGGGAAGGGGGAGGAGAAGGAGGAGGAGAGGGAGGAGGATAAGGAGGAGAGGGAGGAGGAGAACGAGTAGGAGAAGGAGGAGATGGAGGAGAACGAGGAGAAGAAGGAGGAGGTGGAGGAGAAGGAGGTGGAGGAGGAGGGGGAAATTAAAGATGGTAAGAGGTGGAAGAGGAGGGAGGAAGGAGGGATGGAAAGAAAGAAAAAAGAGAAGGAAGGCAGAAATGAAGGAAGGAAGGAAGGACTTGAACGAAGAAGAAGAAGAAGAAGCTCTACAGAGGACTGGAGGACCTGCGACGTACTGCCGCCTTCGTTGAGGATACAGGGGAATCCATCTGATAAATGACTCGACGAACGAGACAACAAGAGGAGAAGGGGGAGGAGGAGGAGAAGGTGGAGGA
>NC_134905.1:17805565-17808065 GCF_041734735.1 Babylonia areolata
TCGGATGTCCAGTGGGTGTCTGAATGACCCACCCTTTAGCTTCCGTCGTCAGAACTGTGGTATTCTTTGTCAACATTCACCTCTTCAGTATAAGAGCGTTCCGCTTGCAATATTTTGATGATGGTAATTGGGATAAAACGCTGTTAACGTCGTCTCTTTCGCCGTTCGTATGGAGAGAGTTAACCCTCCCCAACCAAAGACAGGAACCCATTCACGCTTTGGTGGATTGAAGAAATTCCGGGAGAAAAGCGCCTTTCCCAAGGACAACGGACACAACACAAGTAGAAACAGGTCCTTTAAATCAACCCTGATCACTGGTAAACACTGGAACAGAAGTCCCAACGCCTAGCCGATTCTGCATGGCGCTTCAGTTAAAGCTAAACAGATAAATTTTGTCAGTGGTAACGCCACAGTTTCGCGCCAAACACACGTGGGCTGCAGTGTTGAGTCACAGTTTTATCGTCAGCAGGTGTTGCACAGTCTGTGCACGTGCAATTGTTGGGTCACAGTTTTATTGTCAGCAGGTGCTGCAGTCTCTGCACATGCGATTGTTGGGTCACAGTTTTATCGTCATCAGGTGCCACGGTCTGTGCACGTGCAAGTGATCGGTCACAGTTTTATTGTCAGCAGGTGCTGCACAGTCTCTGCACGTGCGATTGTTGGGTCACAGTTTTATCGTCAGCAGAGGTTGCGCAGTCTGTGCACGTGCAATTGGTAGGTCACAGTTTTATCGTCATCAGATGCCACAGTGTGTGCACGTGCAATTGTTGGGTCACAGGAATCATTTCATCTCCTTGCCTCATTGTTAATTTCCAGTTGAAAAACCACCGAGGCAACCATGTGTTTGTTCTGTATTGTCCATGTGTTCTGTGTGGCTTGTTCATGGTTAAAGAGGCTATGCCAGTTTTGAATAAAAGCTTATTTGTGTTTGCACATTTCTTCTGTCTTTGCTGCTGTGTGCACATGTCAAATGATCGGTATGAGGACAGACCAGGCGCTTCCTTTTTTGAAGAAGTGTCTGGGTTTGTTCCAATGTAACTTTTATTTACCTGTGTGCCAGCTGAATCAGTAGCGTAAGCAGCACTGACTTGAAGTTGTGTATCTTGTGAATGGAGAGAGTTACCACTCTTTATTATATGTTGGGTCACAGCTTTTTCGTCATCAGGTGCCACAGTCTGTGCACGTGCAAGTGTTAGGTCACAGTTTTATCGTCAGCAGGTGCTGTGCAGTCCGTGCACGTGCAAGTGTTGGGTCACGGTTTTATTGTCAGCAAGAGCTGCAGTGTGTGCACGTGCAAGCGTTAGGTCACAGTTTTATCGTCATCAGGTGCCACGGTCCGTGCACGTGCGATTGTTGGGTCACAGTTTTATAGTCAGCAAGAGCTGCACAGTCTCTGCATGTGCAAGTGTTGGGTCACAGTTTTATAGTCATCAGGTGCCACAGTCTGTCCACGTGCAAGTGGTAGGTCATAGTTTTATTGTCAGCAGGTGCTGCACAGCTGTGCACGTGCAATTGTTGGGTCACAGTTTTATCGACAGCAGGTGCTGCACAGTCTGCATGTGCAATTGTTGGGTCACAGTTTTATAGTCATCAGGTGCCACAGTCTGTGCACATGCAAGTGTTGGGTCACAGTTTTATTGTCAGCAGGTGCCCCCATTCTCTGCACGTGCCAGGTATGTACGCACACATCCAACAGTGATATCAGGGCTTTCATTGGGGAGGGGAGGGTGTGTGAATGGGAGTGCCGTGAAGAGGGCTGGCTGGGGATGGGTGGTGCTGGAAGTTAACTGTTTGTTTTTATTTGAATGGCTGAGGTTTCCATCTGCTGGTTAGTGCTGTTGATAAAAGTTAATGGGCGTGGCGAGAAAGAGAGAGAGAGGGGGGGGATGGAGAAACGAGATAGGGACAGAAAGAGTCACAGAGAGAGACACAGACAGACACAGACAGACAGATAGACACACAAGAGACAGAGAGAGATAGAGAGACAGACACAGACAGACACACAAGAGACAGAGGCGCAGGGAGAGACAGAGACACAGAGAGAGACTGTGGTCACAGAGAGACAGAGACACAGAGACACATGATTCAGAAGAGAGACAGAGATAGACAGAGACACAGAGACAGTGACACAGAACTCAGTAGGCAGACACACACAGACACACACACACACACACACACACACACAGAAAGAGAAAGATCTTCAGTGTCCTGCACCCCTTCACCCTGCGAGTCAGCAGTTGTGTTGATCCATCACACGTATTTGTTTTCATCTGTGTGCTGAGTACTCCCCCACCCCCAATCCCACATCCACCCACCCTCCCTCCCTTCCGTCCACACCTACCCCTCTCTCTCTGACAGGGGGTGGGGGGCTCGGGAGGGGGGGGGAACGGGTGGCGGGGTGGTGGGTGGGGGGTGGGGGGCTCAGCCACGACAAAGCTGTTGTGCCCGCCATACTGACGCACTGGTGTGTGTTGTTGCGTCTCCGTGGGGTCAAGAACCC
>NC_134905.1:17813065-17818065 GCF_041734735.1 Babylonia areolata
CGTGAGCTGATCTATAGTACAGCTTCAGAGACCCTGGGACCCATGATCAGAAAGCACAAAGACTGGTTTGATGAAAACTGTGATGAAATCAAGCAGCTTCTGGATGAGAAACGCCGTCTGCATCAAGCCCACCTGAGCAACCCAAAGTCCACATCAAAAAAGGATGCGTACAATGCCATCCGCAGGACTGTTCAGCAAAAGTTACGCCAGATGCAGGATAAGTGGCTGAGTGACAAAGCTGATGAGATCCAGGGATATGCTGACAGGCACGATATGAAGAGGTTCTATGATGCCTTAAAAGAAGTCTACGGCCCCACATCCTCAGGATCATCCCCCCTCCTCAGTGCAGATGGGAATACCTTGATCACCGAGAAGGAGAACATTCTCGAACGATGGGCTGAGCACTTCAACAGTGTCTTAAATCGCCCTTCCTCCATAAATGATGAAGCCATAGACCGTCTCCCACAAGTCCCCACCAACGAAGCACTGGACGATCCGCCAACACTTCTTGAGACCCAGAAAGCAATCCGTCTGCTATCCAGTGGCAAAGCACCTGGCTCAGACTCCATACCAGCAGAGGTCTACAAGGATGGAGGCACTGTGCTGACTGAGAAGCTTCATCAGCTGTACTCACTCATGTGGAAAGAAGAGACGATCCCCCAGGATTTCAAAGATGCATCTATCATTCACTTGTACAAGCGAAAGGGGAACCGGCAAGCCTGTGATAACCATCGGGGCATTTCCCTGCTCTCCATCGCAGGCAAGATACTTGCCAGGATCCTACTAAACCGCCTCACAGCACACCTTGACCAAGGTCATTTGCCTGAGAGCCAATGTGGATTCCGGAAAGAGCGCGGAACCACCGACATGGTGTTTGCTGCAAGGCAGCTGCAAGAGAAATGTCAGGAGCAAAATGCTGATCTGTTCTCCACCTATGTCGACCTCACTAAGGCCTTTGACACCGTGAGTAGAGAGGGACTGTGGAAGATCATGGCCAAGTACGGATGCCCTCGGAAATTTATTTCCTTGGTCAGCCAATTCCATGAAGGCATGCAGGCTCGAGTCCAGGACAATGGTGAAACATCTGCTCCTTTTCCTGTCACAAATGGTGTCAAGCAAGGCTGCGTCCTGGCTCCAACGCTGTTCAGCCTCATGTTCTCTGCAATGCTTACTGATGCCTTCAGAGATGGCGATGTTGGAATTGGCCTAAAGTACCGAACAGATGGCAAGCTGTTTAACCTCAGAAGGCTTCAAGCAAAAACGAAGGTCATGACAGACATCATCAGAGACTTTTTGTTTGCTGATGACTGTGCCCTCAACGCTGGATCTGAAGCTGACATGCAACTCAGCGTCAACAAGTTTGCCACTGCCAGCAGGAACTTCGGCCTTACCATCAGCACGAGGAAAACTGAAGTTCTCCATCAGCCAGCCCCAGGGAAACCCTACGTTGAGCCCAACATCACAGTCAACGGTCAGAGACTCAGTGCGGTGGAGCGGTTCACATACCTTGGCAGCACACTGTCACGAAATGCGACCATCGACGATGAAGTGAATGTCAGGATTGCAAGAGCAAGTGCAACTTTTGGTAGACTCAATGCAAATGTCTGGAACAGAAGAGGCATTAGTCTTGAGACCAAGCTAAAGGTCTACAGAGCAGTAGTTCTCCCCACACTACTGTACGGCTGCGAAACTTGGACAGTGTACCAACGACATGCCAAGAAGCTGAACCACTTCCACACAACATGCCTCAGGAAGCTACTGAACATCAAGTGGCAAGACAGGACCCCAGACACAGAGGTGCTCGCAAAAGCCACCCTTCCCAGCATCTTCACCATCCTGATGCAGTCCCAGCTTCGCTGGGCTGGACACGTGGCGCGCATGCCAGACCATCGGCTGCCCAAAAGGCTCTTCTATGGCGAGCTGCAACAAGGGAAGAGATCACACGGAGGTCAGAAGAAGCGCTTCAGAGATACTCTGAAGGTCTCTCTGAAAGCGTTTGATATCAACCCTGACTCCTGGGAGGAATCTGCAGTGGACCGTAACAAATGGCGCGCTGCTGTGCACAAAGGCGCCAAGTTGTGCGAGGCCAGCAGGACTGCTGCAGCTGTTCAGAAGAGGCAGGCCAGAAAGTCACGGGCAAACAAGCTCCCTGACAATGATATGCCTGTCTTTGTCTGCCCCAACTGTCAGCGAACATTTCGTGCGCAGATTGGACTATTCAGCCATCTGCGCACTCACAGATAGACTCATGAGCATCCTTCCCCCCACCCCACCACCACCCTCCCCCCATCCCCCATCTGGATGACAACGATGGTCATCATCGATCTCGATGGACACACCACCATCTATATATCTATATATATTGGTGGGTGGGTGTTTATATATATATATATATATATATATATATATATATTATATATATATATATTCTGGTGTGTGTGTGTGTGTGCGCGCGCGCGCGTGCGCCTTCCTGTAAAGGACACAATGACTCAGACGAACTGTTGATGGTGATGACAACACCAAGGTCCGGACACGTGACCCTGGGAACGTACCCTGACTGCCCCGCTCAGTCTGTCGTGGAGAGGAGCGTGGCTGTACCAGAAGGAAACACAGTCATGGTCAGTCTTCAAGAAACCCAGTCTTGTCCAGGACTTGTCAGGCTGTACCGTCACAATGTGGAGCACGGTGCTTCAGTCAACCACACCACAGGATCCAGTCTCGTCTGGTCTTCACACGACTTCAGGTCTGATTTTGCTCACGTCTTCCAGGCCAAAGCAATCACTGTGCGGGTCGAGAACAGGTACAGAGTCAGGACCAAAGCACGCGGCTTTCGCCTTTCTTTTTCCTTCTTCCCTGGAGGAGAGGCACCTCAAAAGCTGTCCAGTGGGTTGTGGAACTGTTCTGTGGATCGCTACGCCAGCTTCCAAGTTCACGTAGCTTGTAATCACAAGACAGAGTGTGAAGATGGACGGGATGAAACTGAACACTGTCCCTTCAGCAGTGCTAAGTGTCAGGGTTGGGTGGCATTTTGCAACAGATGCTATAAGTTTGTCAAGGACCTCGATACCCCTGGTGGTAAAGAAACTGACATAGTAACTTACGGTGGCAATTACTGTAGTTCTCTGGGAGGTACGTTCAGATCTCCAACGTGTGTTTCTGATTGGAGAGACCGGCTGTTGAGAACAACACAGATTCACCCAAGAAGACTGCGGTTTCTTTGGGTCGGCTTTTACTCTCGTGATATGTCAGCGCCATCGATGTACAGACATGAACTTCTGGGAGCTCATTCTGTGATCTACCACAACGTTGTGTTTGATTTCACAAGGCCATTTGCAGTGAAGAAGTTGTGTTATATGATCGAGGATGATTCAAGGCTGACCAGTTTAGAATGTGTTGGCAACAACAAGTGGAGATACATGGGTTTGGTTTGTGAGTTCAGGCCAAAGCCAGGTGAGAAGAACGCGATCAGTGGTGTGGAAGGTGTGTCGACCAGTCGTCAGGTCTGGCCAGCAGGGCAACACTCCATGACACAGTGCCTCGGTGGTCACATGACACACACATTTCTCTGGTGTGGCAACAACCAGCATCAACAGTGCAGGGAAGAATTCCCTCATTGCAATATTTCTCACCAGTTGTCAGCTTTAAACAGAGTTCATTCAGCATATCGCCACGATAATTACCTCCCCGTGTTTTCCTGTGGCGACGGGACTACTCTGCCGTTCGTCACAGTGTGTGACTTCCTGGCTGACTGTCTGGACGAGACAGATGAATCCATCTGTAAACATCCCATCTGTGCCAGTAAATTCAGGTGCTCCAATGGCCAATGTGTGCTCTACAGCAATGTGTGTGATCGTATATCTCACTGTGTGGATGAATCTGATGAACAGAAATGTGATGCGTTCAGGTCAGTGTACACTCAAAACTTAGATGCCCTCTCCCCAGTTTTCATCTATTTCAATGGAGTAAACAGATTTGTCAAATTGCAAATGCATCCCAATGCCTCCTGTCTTGCCAGCCACTATCGCTGTCCCGGAGAGTTCAACGACTGCCTGCCGGTCTACACACGGTGCAATGGAATGTACGACTGCTATGACCACCAGGATGAAGAAGGATGTGAGGACCTGACGTGTCCAGGATTCTTCAGGTGCAGGAAAGCAACGATGTGTTTGCACAGTGACCACATGTGTGATGGCTGGCCTCACTGCCCAATGCACGATGATGAAATACTTTGTAACGAGACCTGTCCGGAAGGTTGTCTGTGTCAAGGTCGTACTTTCCTGTGTTTTCAGCCTTTCTCTGGTGCGCGTTTTCCCCAGCTCCGTTTTCTGGATGCCTCGGGATCAGGCATGACACTGTCTGACGTGAACCATCATGTTTACCTTCTTCAGTTAGCCCTCGCCAGATGTTCGTTAGCTGTCCTGCCTGACCTGAACATGCTGAACTTAAGGATTCTGGACGTCAGTAGCAACGATTTCCACCACATCAATGTGACATGTTTTATAGGCCTGGGAAGTTTGAAAGAACTGTCCCTGTCCAACAACCCGCTCAGCACACTGTATACTGCTGTCTCTTCGGTGAACCAGCAACACACACTGACCACCATTGACCTGTCTTTCACATCTCTCACACTGTTAGAAGCTGAAGGGTTCTCACAATTTCCCAGACTACAGAAACTGAACCTAAGTTTTACATCCGTCCACACTATCAGTCAGGGTGTATTTCAGTTCACACCGCAACTAACTGAACTGTATTTAGATGGCAGCCCTGTAAAGAGTTTTTCGTTTGATGTAATCAGAGATCTTCTTGCTCTTCAAGTTATATCCACAGATAATTATAAGTTCTGCTGCAAACAAATACTCCCACACGCTTTTGAATCATCATCTTGCCATGCACCAAGAAACGAAATGTCGTCATGTGAGAATTTGTTGCAATCCTGGACGTACCGCGGGTTTCTATGGCTGATGGCTGTTCTGTCCGTGAGTGGTAACGTGTTCTGTTTC
>NC_134905.1:17823065-17828065 GCF_041734735.1 Babylonia areolata
GCTAAAAACTCATCTTTTTAAAACTTATCTATAAGTACTCTCAGCTTCCGTTTCTCCAACACCACCCATGTCAGCTCACTTTGGATGTATGTAGAGTGGGAAAGGGAGAGTGTGAGTGGGGGCAGGGGTTTTTGAGAAAGAGTGGTCATGGATGTTTTATGTTACTTGTAATATTTTTCTTTCATGTAAAGCGCCCAGAGCTCTTAGTGAGAAAGGGTGCTATATAAATGTACATTATTATTATTATTATTATTATTATTATTATTATTTATTAAATTCAACCTTTGGTACCATGTTTCCCCAGACTCACCATACACCTTCTCCTCCTCCTCCTCTTTCTCTCTCACCTTACTTACTGGTTGATGTTTATATGATAACATACAGGTGTGAAAATTGATACTTTAAAACAATGCTTTCACTACTAAACTCGCATTTACGCAGCAGCTAGTTAGTGGACCCATGTCACTGAAGGGTGACCAGATCATGGGACTGTTATCCATGAACCTGCTGCTCTTTATATTCGGTGGTAGGATAGGCCATATTTTCTACACATTGCAGGGGGGAATCCCCAGCTATTCTTAGACACCATATTTTCTGTGTTTATAGCGCAAGGGAATTTTGCACTCTAAATTGACTGGCGGTGAAAGGGTTAAACACAATTCCTCCGCCTCCTCTCCTACCTTAGTTATCTTTTCATTTCTATATGATAACATGTATGACGGGGTATCAACCAAAATTCCCCCTCCTCCGCCCCCCCTCCCCCTCTTAAGTAAGTAAGTATCAGTGACAGTTAACATTGAGTATAGCGATACAAGTTATAGCCGAATGGTTAAAGCGTTGGACTTTCAATCTGAAGGTCCCGGGTTTGAATCTCGTGAGCCTGGTGAGTAAAGGGTGGAGATTTTTCTGATCTCCCAGGTCAACATATGTGCAGACCTGCCAGTGCCTGAACCCCCTTCGTGTGTATTTGCACACAGATGATCAAATACGCACAATAAAGATTCTGTAATCCATGTCAGCGTTTGGTGGGTTATAGAAACAAGAACATACCCAGCATGCACACCCCCGAAAACGAAGTATGGCTGCCTACATGTGGGGTAATTAAGCAAAACAGTCAGACACGTAAAATGTTAAATGTTACATGCTTGTCTGAGTGTGTATGTGTGCATGCCTGAAATCTGACTGAATGACACAGGAAATGAATGATGAGCACCCAGTGGCAGCCGTCAGTCGGCTCTACCCAGGTAGGTAGGCAGCCTATTGTGTAAATGACCCCCGAGTTTGTAAAGCGCTTAGAGCTTGGTCTCCGACTGAGGATAGGCGCTATATAAGTATATTGTATTTGTATTTCTTTTCATCACAACAGATTTCTCTGTGTGAAATTCGGCCTGCTCTCCCCAGGGAGAGCGTGTCGCTATACTACAGCGCCACCCATTTTTTTGTATTTTTTCCTGCGTACAGTTTTATTTGTTTTTCCTATCGAAGTGGATTTTTCTACAGAATTTTGCCAGGAACAACCCTTTTGTTGCCGTGGGTTCTTTTACGTGCGCTAAGTGCATGCTGCACACGGGACCTCAGTTTATCGTCTCATCCGAATGACTAGCATCCAAACCACCACTCAAGGTCTAGTGGAGGGGGAGAAAATATCGGCGGCTGAGTCGTGATTCGAACCAGCGCGCTCAGATTCTCTCTCGCTTCCTAGGCGGACGCGTTACCTCTAGGCCACCACTCCACTCAATATCAATGAAACAATCAATCAATCTTACACAACACTTCCACAGACCACAGGCACAGCAATAAGGTCCAGGTGAACAGTTCTGCAGCGTGTGTCAGGATGAGCGACACCTGGCCAGGTGTTGAGGTCCTCCCTGATGACACCAACACCGACATGGCTGTTCTGAGGCTCGATGTATCCAACTGTACTGACGTACACGGGTCTGAACGTTTCACTGCAGGGCCGGGCCTGGTCTTTGGAATCTGCGATGATTTCTCCGCCTTGTGCAAACTGCCGGTGAATGTTTCAATGCGTATGTTCGCACGCATCAATGTCAAACGGCTGTCCTATTGCTGTGTTTCAGTGAAGTCGTCTCCGACACAAAAGAAACTGTGCGGGTTGCGAGGCCGAGAGCGTGACGGAGTGAGCGTGGAGTCAGCAGCAGCAGCAAGGCTTGAGACATGTTTGTCTGTCACGTCCTGGCAAGACACTACCAGGTCACGCTGCCGCAACCTGCTGCTTCAGGATGTCTTCTTCTTCTCAAACTGTTTCCAGATAGTCACTTCAAACAGGTTTCTCGTTCGCCTTGATGTGAAACGAGCGAGAAACAAACTAATCACCATTCAACATGATTCTGCATATCACGGGTATGTCACAATACCCGATATACCCAACAGATACATAACAATAGAACTAAAAGCATCGTTCAGAAGTGTCGTTTTAATCAGCATCCAACAGGTGTTTGCTCTCCAACCATGTTCTGGTCGCTGGCAGTTCCGGGTGACCTACAGAAAACCCAACACTTCCACTAGTTCCAGTCCACGTGCTGCACGTGTGTGCGTTGATGGTTTTTCTCCAGCGTCCATCTTTGTCACCCCATGTCTTCAAATGATCTTTGACAACGCACGCAGTTTGAATGGTCTGAACATACTCTTTGCGGTGATGTCCATGACTGACCAGCCCCAGACATTGCCCGGTGGTCTGATCAACTGCTCAGAAGAACATTACTCCCAATTCGGCCGTCACCTTCACTGCAATCTGAAGACAGAGTGTGAAGACGGACGGGATGAGACAGAACACTGTCCCTTCAGCAGTCCTGGGTGCCAGGGTTTGGTGGCTTCACGGAACAAATGTTTCAAACTGGTCACAGCAGAGAGGTTTTTACCATTAACAATCCTGGCCTTCTATTGTCAGAAGGCGGATGGAGCGTTGGCTTCACTGAGATCAAAACAAGAAATTGAAGACTCGTTCCAATTTTTAAAAAGGTTTCTCCATTTCAACGTCGCTTTTGGCTACACATCAGGGTGGAACAAAGTGGTGTTTTTATACAGTAAGTTTCGTAAATGGTCAGACAACACCTTGATTTACCGTATGAACCACTTCAAGTTACATGAGCCATACTCACCACGAAGGAATCCCCTGTCAAAAAGGCTTTATGCGGCCGTATTCAGTTCCGGTTATTTGGGAGATGAATTCAGAATCAACACGATTGAAGCTCGTTACGCTTTTTGTGAAATAAAACAGCAGCTCCCCACGTTGCTACCTTCACACACAGCACTGGACTATTCACACTCCCTCCAAGCTATCTCCATAAATACGTTGCAGTTTTTAACGGTGTGTCCAAACGATCACATGACACACATATTCTTATCATGTGATTCCCGAAGTCGTTGCAGGAAATGGAAAGAATCCCTGCTCTGCCCTGACCTGAACATGACTGGTCATCAGAATAGCAGGACAGGTGTGGACAAGAAGTACACATTGATGGGGAACTGGCTGTTCAAATGTCATGACGCTCTCAGCACGGTGCAGTACACGTTGCTCTGCGACTTCCGTCAGGATTGTGCAGACAACAGTGACGAGTCATTCTGTGAGCACCCTGCACGTCACGGGTTTCTGTGCTCTGATGGGCTGCACGTGCTACACAGCCAGCGATGTAATGAACACTCTGACTGTCTGGACGATTCCGATGAGACGGGCTGTGCTGAGGGTGGGAACTATCCACACGTACAGTACATGCTGACCAGTGATGAAGACACAAAGCACCGGCTTTACATCAACCTCGACGGTACTGGATATTTCACACAGCGGGTGATGACAACTGGTGACCATTGTCCTGGCAGCCATTACCAATGCACAGCTCAGTCACTGAACTGTCTTCCTGTCTACACCCGATGCAATGGGTTCAGTGACTGTACTTATGGAGAGGACGAGCAAGACTGTGAGACAGTGACGTGTCCTGGTTTATACCAGTGTCGAGCTTCCAGTGTCTGTGTGCACGGAGATCATCTTTGTGATGGCTGGGGTCAGTGCCCACAACGAGATGATGAATGGATGTGTGACATGACCTGTCCTCAAGATTGTGTATGTCAAGGTCACTCGTTCCTTTGCAGTAAGCCTTTCATGGCTGAACTCTTCCCTCATGTTCGATACGTGGATGCTACAGGTTCAAGAATGTCACCAAGCGATTTCACAAAGAATGTGTATCTGATTCATCTGAATTTGTCGCATTGCTCACTTGTCAATATTTCACGGAATGAGCTGACCAACCTGCAGTTCATAGACCTTGCCAGGAATCAACTGAGATCTCTCGACACGGCCGTTATTCTTGTGTTGCCAAACTTACGAAGTCTTCATCTAAGTGACAACCCTCTCAGTCAAATCACATCGATGAAGAATATCCATTATTCACTGAGCCATGTGGATATATCCAAAACACGTTTAAAATCGCTGAACGGGATAACTGTATACCTACCCAATGTAATACGTTTTAATTCATCCTTTTCTGCCATTCAAACCATTGGAGTGAAAGGATTCAAAACCACCCCACTGTTGGCAGAGCTGGACATGAGGGGAAATCCGGTCACACGGTTTCCTTCGCGTCTGTGGTCAGGGTCCAGTAATATAAAGGAAATATTTTCACCCAACTACAGACTTTGCTGTGAGCAGATGCTTCCAAGACAGTTGAATAAAATAAAATGTAAAGCACCCCACACCGCCCTCCCTTCCTGCTCCAGGTTGATTCAAAGTGAACTGTGCAGAAGTTTCTTTTGGCTGGTGGGCACGATCGCCATTTTAGGGAACTTGCTCGGCTTCATCGTTTCCTTTGTCGTTAACACCCTGTTCAGAAACAGCACCACAGTGGCCATGACCCACTTACAGTTTGCCGGCACGTGCATGGGGTGTCACGTGGGCATCGGTGTGGCTGTGGACATAGCGCTGGGTGAGGGGTACATCCAGCAGGAACAGGCATGGACGGGGAGCGTGCTGTGCAGGATGGCTGCCT
>NC_134905.1:17850565-17860565 GCF_041734735.1 Babylonia areolata
GCTGTGCATGTTGAATCAGAACAGTCGCAACTGAGCAGAGCACTATCTAAGTAACTTAGCAGCAGCAATGCAGGGTCTCCTCCGGCGTGTGTCCTCGTGGATACCCGACAGTAGCTGTGTATGGGGAACTCAAGATGATCGATGTGTGTGGGGTGGGGTGGTGGGTGGGGGTAGGTTTACGCTACTGAGAGGGTGAGAACTGTAGAAACGGCAAACAAAAAGCATTGTATTGTATTGTACTGTACTATACTGTACTGTATTGCACTGTGCTGTGTTGTATTGCATTGCATTGCATTATATTGCATTGCATTGCATTGCATTGTATTGTATTGCATTGCATTGCATTGTATTGTATTGTATTGCAAATGATTCGTGTTTGTAAAGCGGCTGAGTGCTCGGTATCCGACCGAGACAGGCGCTTTCTAAGTATCCATATCATCATCATCATCTTCATCATCGTCACTGTTTGTCACAACCGATTTCTCTGTATCCATATCATCAACTTCATCATTACTGTTTGTCACAACCACATTTATTTGCTTTTATCATCATCGTTGTTTTTTGTTTTGTTTTGTTTTGTTTTTGTTTTTGGTGCGCTTAGAGTTGACTTCATCAAGATTTTGCGCCTTATAAATATTATTATTATTATTATTATTATTACTATTATTATTATTATTATTATTAGTCGTATTTTTATGTATTTATCTTCTTTTTTTTCTCAAGGCCTGACTAAGCGCGTTGGGTTACGCTGCTGGTCAGGCATCTGCTTGGCAGATGGGGTGTTGCGTATATGGACTGGACCGAGCGCAGTGACGCCTCCTTGAACTACTGATACTGATACTGATACTGTTACAACCGATTTCTCTGTATCTATATCATCATCTTCATCATCGGCATCACTGTTTGTCACAACAGATTTCTTTGTGCGTGAAATTCGGGCTGCTTTCCTCACGGAGAGTGCTGGCATCGCCTTTGTACAGCGCCACCATCCCCACCCAACCCTTGTGGGGAGGGGTGGGGGGGGGGGGAGAAAGTCATAACGAGTGTGAGATTCGAACCCGTGCCCCTATGATTCTCTCGCTTCCAAGGCAGGACTCGTGTGGCCACTAGACCACCACTCCACGTCCATGGAGACAGAAAGCAAGAAAATCAACGAGATTCGAACCCGTGCCCCTATGATTCTCTCGCTTCCAAGGCGGGATGCGTGTGACCACTAGACCACCACTCCACGTCCAGGGAAGAAAAGCATGATACCAGTGCCAAAAAAAACAATATGTGAGTCAAACTTCTCACGGTGTTTCTGGTTGTCCGCTCTGCCGCAAAGTCAAACCAGCCAACCAGTCACTACTGAACTGACTGCCCACCGTTCTAGGTGACCCTTTAATTAATCACCTGGTCACAGAGGAAGTGTCTGGGTTTGTGCCAACGTACCTGTTCATTTACTTGTGTGCGAGCTGAATCGGTCAGCACAATTAAGCAGCATTGAGTTGAAAAGCTGTGTACCTTGTGAATGGAGAGAGAGAGAGAGATGTAGATGTAGATGTAGATGTTTTATTCATATAGGCCATAGCCCCTTAGAAGGGGGTACACATGGAATTGACATTAAGTCGCATATTACTACAAAGAAAAATTACGTTACATAAGCATTGCGTTGTTTAAAAGCTCTATGCAAATATAAAGCAAAATGTTGTACAATAGTTTCGTTCGTAGACGACAATAACAAAATGAGTTTAAATAAACAAGGCTGTCTATAAAATTTGAGTGGAATTAATCGTTCTCTAATATTTCTCAATGCTGGACAACTAAGCACAAAATGGACCTCATCTTCAGTTGATTCTTTGGGAGAGAGAGAGAGAGAGAGAGAGAGAGAGAGAGAGAGAGAGAGAGAGAGTTACCACTCTTTCACTATTTTTGTTATAATTACCTGGTCACAGATTAGGGATTACCTTTTAGTTAATCCACCACATAATACAGCACGATTGTAGAGCGCGTTGTAAGCTTCTTCCAGGATTAGCCCTGTTTGCGGATCAACCCAAAGTCAGTGTGGTGATGAACACGCCTACCTGGCTGACCTACACACACACACACACACACACACACACACACACACACACACACACACACACACACACACACAAACTCACACACACGCACACACACACACACACACACACACACACACACACACACACACACACACACACACACTGACTGGAAACCAACGCCTCGCCAACTGGGTCTTTAGTCATTTTTTTCCCCCCTGGCACACACGTGAGGTTTATAAACGATAGTGTTTGTGTTTGCTGTCAGAGACCGGTTTGCCAATAGTGTGAAGAAGTCGTAAGTTGCTGTTTTTACAAGAAACATCACGACTTCTCTATCTCTCTCTCTCTCTCTGTCTGAATCTTTGTTTAACTCTCTCCATACGAACGGCGAAAGAGACGACGTTAACAGCGTTTCACCCCAATTACCGTCATCAAAATATTGCAAGCGGAACGCTCTTATACTGAAGAGGTGAATGTTGACAAAGAATACCACAGTTCTGACGATGTTAGCTAAAGGTTGGGTCATTCAGACACCCCACTGGACATCCGAGGGGTCTGTGTAGAGGAGAAGAGAGGACTGGCCGTACTGAGTGAGTTAAAAACAAAACAAAACAAAAACAAAAACAAAAAAACCCAAAAAGAACAAACCCAGCTCTTAACGTGAGATAGGCCATAGGGGTTTTTTGTGTGAAGAAGAGGAAGAGTGATATATTTCGTGGGAAGACGGGGAGGAGTGATGTATATTGTGTGAAGAAGAGTGATGTATATTGTGTGAAGAAGAGTGATATATACTGTGTGAAGAAGAGTGATGTATATTGTGTGAAGAAGAGTGATGTATATTGTGTGGAGAAGAGTGATGTATATTGTGTGAAGAACACTTACACATAGTGCGTGAAGAAGAGTTAACTATATATATATCATGTGAAGAAAAGTTACATATACTTTGTGTGAAGAAGAGTGATATATATTGTGTGAAGAAGAGATATACATATCGCGTGAAGAAAAGTGATATATATTGTGCGAAGAAGAGCAATACATATTGTGTGAAAAAGAGTGATATATATTGTGTGAAGAAGAATTATGTACATTGTGTGAAGAAGAGGGATACATATTGTGTGAAGAAGAGTGATATATATTGTGTGAATAAGAGCTATGCATATCGCGTGAAGAAAAGTTATATATATATTGTGCAAAGAAGAGCAATACATATTGTGTGAAAAAGAGTGATATATATTGTGTGAAGAAGAGTGATATATTTTGTGTGGAGAAGAGGTATACATATCGTGTGGAGAAGAGTGATATATATTGTGTGACGAAGAGTGATGTATATTGTGTGAGGTAGAGTGATATACATCGTGCGAAGAAGAGTGATATATTTTGTGTGAAGAAGAGTGATATATATCGTGCGAAGAAGAGTGATGTATATTGTGTGAAGAAGAGTGATATATATTGTGTGAAGAAGAGATATACATATCGTTTGGAGAAGAGTGATATATATATATATATATATATATATATATATATATATATATATTGTGAAGAAGAGTGGTGTATATTGTGTGAAGAAGAGTGATATATATCGTGCGAAGAAGAGTGATATATATTGTGTGAAGAAGCGATATACATATCGTGTGGAGAAGAGTGATATATATATTGTGTGGAGAACAGTTACACACATTGCGTGAAGAAGAGTGATATACATCATGTGAAAAAGAGTGATATATATCGTGTGAAGAAGAATTATGTACATTGTGTGAAGAAGAGGGATACATATTGTGTGAAAAAGTGTGATATATATTGTGTGAAGAAGACATATATATATCGTGTGAAGAAGAGTGATATATATTGTGTGAAGAAGAGTGATATATATTGTGTGAAGAAGAGTGATATATATTGTATGGAGAAGAGTGATGTATATTGTGTGGAGAAGAGTGATGTATATTGTGTGAAGAAGAGTGATGTATATCGTGTGGAGAAGAGTGATGTATATCGTGTGGAGAAGAGTGATATATATTGTGTGAAGAAGAGTGATGTATATTGTGTGAAGAAGAGTGATATATATTGTGTGAAGAAGAGTGATGTATATTGTGTGGAGAAGAGTGATGTATATTGTGTGAAGAACACTTACACATAGTGCGTGAAGAAGAGTTAACTATATATCATGTGAAGAAAAGTTATATATATTTTGTGTGAAGAAGAGTGATATATATTGTGTGAATAAGAGATATACATATCGCGTGAAGAAAAGTGATATATATTGTGCGAAGAAGAGCAATGCATATTGTGTGAAAAAGAGTGATATATATTGTGTGAAGAAGAATTATGTACATTGTGTGAAGAAGAGGGATACATATTGTGTGAAAAAGTGTGATATATATTGTGCAAAGAAGAGCAATACATATTGTGTGAAAAAGAGTGATATATATTGTGTGAAGAAGAGTGATATATTTTGTGTGGAGAAGAGGTATACATATCGTGTGGAGAAGAGTGATATATATTGTGTGACGAAGAGTGATGTATAGTGTGTGAGGTAGAGTGATATATATCGTGCGAAGAAGGGTGATGTATATTGTGTGAAGAAGAGTGATATACATCGTGCGAAGAAGAGTGATATATTTTGTGTGAAGAAGAGTGATATATATCGTGTGAAGAAGAGTGATGTATATTGTGTGAAGAAGAGTGATGTATATTGTGTGAAGAACAGTTACACATAGTGCGTGAAGAAGAGTTATATATATCATGTGAAGAAAAGTTACATATACTTTGTGTGAAGAAGAGTGATATATATTGTGTGAATAAGAGATATACATATCGCGTGAAGAAAAGTGATATATATTGTGCGAAGAAGAGCAATTCATATTGTGTGAAAAAGAGTGATATATATTGTGTGAAGAATAATTATGTACATTGTGTGAAGAAGAGGGATACATATTGTGTGGAGAAGAGTGATATATATTGTGTGACGAAGACATATATATCGTGTGAAGAAGAGTTATATATATTGTGTGAAGAAGAGTGATATATATTGTATGGAGAAGACTGATATATATTGTGTGGAGAAGAGTGATATATATTGTATGGAGAAGACTGATGTATATTGTGTGGAGAAGAGATATACATATCGTATGAAGAAGAGTTATATATATTGTGTGAAGAAGAGATATACATATTTGAATTTGTTGAATTTGTATATCTTTTTATCACAACAGATTTCTCTGTGTGAAACTCCCCAGGGAGAGCGCGTCGCTACACTACAGCGCCACCCTTTTTTTTTTCTTTTCTTTTCTTTTTTTTTTTTTTTTGTATTTTTTCCTGCGTGCAGTTTTATTTGTTTTTCCTATCGAAGTGGATTTTTTCTACAGAATTTTGCCAGGAACAACCCTTTTGTTGCCGTGGGTTCTTTTACGTGCGCTAAGTACATGCTGCACACGGGACCTCGGTTTATCGTCTCATCCGAATGACTAACGTCCAGACCACCACTCAAGGTCTAGTGGAGGGAGAGAAAATATCGGCGGCTGAGCCGTGATTCGAACCAGCGCTCTCAGATTCTCTCGCTTCTTAGGCGGACGCGTTACCTCTAGGCCATCACTCCACTATATATCGTGTGAAGAAGAGTGATATATATATTATGTGAAAGAAGAGTTATACATATTATAATCTGTGTGAAGTGGACTGTTATATTTTGTGTCAGGACGAGGCAAAGAATTACCCAGTGTACCGGGGGAAGTGACCAGTGTGCAGGTAAAGCCATGGAGTTGTGGATGATGAAGGGTTCTGTGGCTGTCTCCGTCCTGCTTTGTACCTTCCTGGCACCAGGTAAACCTGGACTAATCAATCAGTTATTTGTTGGGATGTATTGTATTGTATTGTATTGTATTGTATTGTATTGTATTGTATTGTATTGTATTGTATTGTATTGTATTGTATTGTATTGTGTTGTATTGTATTGTGTTGTATTGTATTGTATTGCTCTGTACCTTTCTGGAACCAGGTAACCTGGATAATCAATAAGTTCTTTGTTGGGATGTATTGTATTGTATTGTATCGTATTGTATTGTGTTGTGTTGTATTGTATTGTATTGTATTGTATTGTATCGTATTGTATTGTATCGTATTGTATTGTGTTGTATTGTATTGTATTGCTCTGTACCTTTCTGGAACCAGGTAACCTGGATAATCAATAAGTTCTTTGTTGGGATGTATTGTATTGTATTGTGTTGTGTTGTATTGCATTGTATTGTATTGTATTGCACTGTATTGTATTGCATTGTATTGTGTTGTATTGTGTTGTATTGTATTGTGTTGTATCGTGTTGTATGGCTCTTTTCCTTTCTGGAACCAGGTAACCTGACTAATGAATCAGTCCTTTGGTGGGATATGTTGTTTTGTATTGTATTGTAATGTTCTGTACCTTTCTGGAACCAGGTAACCTGGACTAATTAATCAGTCCTTTGATGGGATATATTGTATTGTATTGTATTGTATTGTATTGTATTGCATTGCATTGCATTGCATTGCATTGCATTGCATTGTAATGTTCTGTACCTTTCTGGAACCAGGTAACCTGGACTATTGAATCCGTTCTTTGGTAGGATGCGTTGTATTGTATTGTGTTGTGTTGTATTGTGTTGAATTGTATTGTATTGTAATGTTCTGTACCTTTCTGGAACCAGGTAACCTGGACTAATCAATCAGTTCTTTGGTGGGATGTATTGTATTGTATTGTATTGTACTGTATTGTATTGCATTGTATTGTGTTGTATTGTATTGTATTGTATTGTATTGTAATGTTCTGTACCTTTCTGGAACCAGGTAACCTGGACAAAACAGTCAGTTCTTTGGTGGGATGTATTGTATTGTGTTTTATTGTATTGTATTGTATTGTATTGCTCTGTACCTTTCTGGAACCAGATAACCTGGACTAATGGATCAGTTCTTTGGTGGGATGCGTTGTATTGTATTGTATTGTATTGTATTAGGCCCAACACTCGGCTTATATCACAGATTGACATAAGTTTACAGTTTACATTTGGGCCAAAAGCAAAGTGAGAGCTGTATTATCAATGGTTTCTCCAGTCAATGGGAAACCATTTACAGCTTAGTCTTTTGTGAAGGACTATGACTCTCAAACTAAGAGGCAAAATTGCACTGGCTCTTAGTGCTGCAGCCTTGGGGGCTAGTTGGCCTTTGGGAACCATCCCAACGCCGACTGTTCTAAAACCCTCTTGGCCGAGAGAGTGGGGATGTACTTGTTCGTGGTCCAGGGTACTGGAAATTCAACAATAGTTATCTTAAAAATGAAATATTTGTTACAAAAATGAATGCTTTGTTAGATTCTGTCAGTTTAGAACATAGTGATCAAAGCAGCGTAGTTAAATGGGAGCTGTGCAAAGTTGAAGTGAGAAATCTCTGCATCGAGTTCGGAAAAACATGGGCTTGCAAAAATCGAAACAAATCACTGGACTTACAGAATCGACTAAAAGAAATGGAAAAAAAATTGTTAATCAGTCCTCAAAATGAAGATCTTCAGACTGATTATTTGAAAATGAAGCACGATTTAGATTTAATGTACACGAATGAAGCTAAAGGAGCACAGATAAGGGCTAGAGTAAAATGGATTGAAGAAGGTGAAAAAAAACACAAAATATTTCACAAATCTTGAAAAAGCTAGATGTAAAAATAAAATTATTACCAGTTTGCGCAATGAGGCGGGTGAAATTATTACAGATCAAAAGAAAATCTTACAAGAACAGCTGTCCTTCTACAAAACCTTATATAACCAAACAACAACGGAAAGAAATATACAGGAAGCCATCAATAATTTCATTGAAAACGAACATTTTACAAAGTTAAATGAAGACGAAGCCTTAGCATGCGAAGGGTTAATAACTTATGAAGAAACCACAACTGCACTCAGAAAACTAAAACATGGATCAGCTCCAGGGAGTGACGGTCTGACGACAGAGTTTTTAAAATTATTTTGGGGAAAAATAGGCAGATTACTAACCGATTCTTTCAATGAGTCGTTCAGAATAGGAGAACTGTCATTTACACAAAGACAGGGTATCATATCATTATTACATAAAAGTAAAGATTTAGATAGGGAGAACTTGAGTAATTGGAGACCTATAACTTTAACTAATTCAGATTATAAAATTCTAGCCAAGGTTCTAGCAGAAAGATTGGGTAGTGTAGTAAATAACTTAGTCAGCAAAGATCAGGTGGGATATATCAAAGGCAGGAACATAGCTACAATCATAAGATGTATTGATGATGTCATTAATTATCTTAATAAAACTGGTAAAGCAGGGTATTTGTTAGCATTAGATTATACTAAGGCATTCGATTCTGTATCTAAAGCATATATGTTACAAGCTTTTAAAGTATTCGGATTCGGATCTGACTTTCAAAAATGGGTATCTGTACTCTCCAATAATTCGCAAAGTTCCATAAACCATGGCGGCTGGCTATCTGAACCCTTCGATGTCAACTGTGGAATCAGACAAAGATGTCCATTTTCTCCCCTTGCATTCATTCTTGCAGTGGAAATTCTAGCAGTCAAGATAAGGAATAGTACAATAACGGGTATCAAAACTCCAACTATGGGCAATAATCAAGATATATATTTAAAGATTAAACAATTGGCAGATGATACGACTTTATTTTTGAAAAATAGACAGGACATGTTTACTTCCATAGAAATACTTAAGTCATTTGAGAAATTTTCTGGGCTGAAATTAAATTCACACAAAACGAAAGCAATGAAGATGGGCAGACAAATCACTGAACAGAATCTCCCATTTGTATTGGTTGACAAAATAAAATTTTGGGCATATACTTCCAGAAAGACAAAATGGCAAAACACATTGAAGAAAACTGGAGAGATAGGATAAATAATATACAAAAATTAATAGTACAGTGGAGCAAAAGAGACCTATCCATACACGGTAAAATTCTTGTAACAAAAACTTTCTTGTTAAGTCAACTTACATATGTTATGCAATCCATTGGCATCCCAGAAAAAGCTTTGAAACAGATCAACACCATATTCTACAAATTTATTTGGCAGAGAAAACATAGTAACCGTAGAGCTTTTGAGAAAGTGAAAAGAAAAACAATGGAAAGTGATTATAATGAAGGAGGGTTAAATATGGTAAATATGTTAGAAATTCAAAGATGCATGCATTTACAATGGGCTGGAAGATTTTATCATGCACGGGAAGAAAACTGGACTATAATACCCAGATGGCATCTAAACAAAATACAAAATCATCGTAAAATATTTATGGTAAACTGTAGAGCAAAGCAAATAAAATTACAAGAAATAGAGAACGATTTTTGGTCGGATGTAATTGCAACATATTTGAACAGTAAAGATATAGTAACAAGAGAAGAAGTGAACATCCATAATTTTCACAATCAGATGTTGTTTCACAATAATAATATACAATATAAAGGTAATGTGCTATGTTTTCAAAACTGGATAGACAATGGAATAGAACACATAAAAGACATAATACATAAAACAGAAAAAAGACTTCTAGATTTAACTGAGGTTGCATTTTCACTGAACCAGGCTAAAGGAATCACAATATTCGAATACAATGCTCTATACAACGCAATTCCATTACAGTGGAAGACCTGGATACAAAACAATGGATTACCAATGGAATCTACTGAAACTTCTATTTGTGATGCAAACGCATTCAATGCAAAACTAAAAGAAATAAAGAAATATCTTAAAAGTAGAAGTAAAAGTACAACTATAGACCTACATATTTGTGTATTTTGGAAGAGGAAATTTGACTTTTCTTTCAATCATAATACATGGATTTTACCTAGGAAAGCAACAAAAGAAGTACGCTTACATGAATTGCAGTGGAAAATAAGTCATAATATATACCCAACAAACATTATTCTAAAAAAAAATGGAAGTAGTAGACTCAGAAAATTGT
>NC_134905.1:17865565-17870565 GCF_041734735.1 Babylonia areolata
AAAATCTTTTCAGACACGTGTGTGTGTGTGTGTGTGTGTGTGTGTGTGTGTGTGTGTGTGTGTGTGTGTGTGTGTGTGTGTGTGTGTGTAGTCACATTTTGGTGTGTGTATGTAACATTGATGTAATGTGTTATGTTAACAAAAGCGTTTTTTTTTGTAAAGCACCCAGAGCAGATTTCTGGATAGTGTGCTATATAAGTATCCATTATTATTATAAGCATTGGCCCAACACTTGGCTTATATCACAGTTTGACATAAGTTTACATTTGGGCCAACAGCAAAGTGAGAGCTGTATTATCAATGGTTTCTCCAATCAATGGGAAACCATTTACAGCTTAGTCTTTTGTGAAGGACTATGACTCTCAAACTAGAAGGCAAAATTGCACTGGCTCTTAGTGCTGCAGCCTTGTGGGCTAGTTGGCCTTTGGGAACCATCCCCAACGCCGACTGACTGTCCTAAAACCCTCTTGGCCGAGAGAGTGGGGATGTACTTGGGCAAGACACACTCCGCTATAATCAAATTCTCGCCCAAATAGTCGGAACAGCAGTTGCCTCCTCTGTTGTTCTGATGGTCATAGTCGGACACGACTGACTATCATATATATATATATATATAGATATATATATATATATATATATTATTAATCACCTGTGCCTGTCAGGTCCGAGTCCACAGACTTATTCGAGCAGTATGACGTCAACCTGTACTTCTGCTGGTACCTCCAGGCCGCTTCCCCCACACAATACACACTGTATGAACTGACCGGTGAGTGTGTGTGTGTGTGTGTGTGTGTGTGTGTGTGTGTGTGTGTGTGTGTGTGGGGGTGTGTGTGTGTGTGTGTGTGTGTGTGTGTGGGGGGGGGGGTTGTGTGTGTGTGTGTGTGTGTGTGTGTGTGTGTGTGTGTTCGTGTGTGTGTGTGTGTGTGTGTGTGTGTGTGTGTGTGTGTGTGTGTGTGTGTGTGTGTGTGTGTGTGTGTGCGTGTGTGTGTGTGCGTGTGTGTGTGTGTGTGAGCGTGGTTTTGCTGCTACTTCTACTGTTACACCTCCTACTGGTACTAGTAAATTGCTGCAGCTGCTGTTGTTGTTGTTGTTGTAAATCTGCTGGTGGTGTATTGCACACAGTAACAAAAAGTCGTTCCCTGTCACAGAGAATTCGCCGCTGTACACGGTGAGAGGCAGTGTTTGTATTTGTATTTGTATTTCTTTTTATCACAACAGATTTCTCTGTGTGAAATTCGGGCTGCTCTCCCCAGGGAGAGCGCGTCGCTATACTACAGCGCCACCCATTTTTTTTGTATTTTTTTCTGCGTGCAGTTTTATTTGTTTTTCCTATCGAAGTGGATTTTTCTACAGAATTTTGACAGGAACAACCCTTTTGTTGCCGTGGGTTCTTTTACGCGCGCTAAGTGCATGCTGCACACGGGACCTCGGTTTATCCGAATGACTAGCGTCCAGACCACCCCTCAAGGTCTAGTGGAGGGGGAGAAAATATCGGCGGCTGAGCCGTGATTCGAACCAGCGCGCTCAGATTCTCTCTCGCTTCCTAGGCGGACGCGTTACCTCTAGGCCATCACTCCACTGTTGGTGTTGTTGTTGCTGCTGCTGCTGCGATAGTGCTGGTGGTGTATCCTGCTACTGTCAATTGCGGCGCATCAGTTCCACCCGGAAATATCTGTCCACTGACGCAACATCTAGACTTGTCGTTTCTCTCATTCTCTCTCGCCTTGACTACTGTAACTCTCTATTGTCTGGTTTGCCTGCTTCATCCATTCAGTCCCTTCAGCGCATGCAAAAACTCTGCTGCCCGACTCGTCCTCAGAAAGAAAAGATCTGAGCACATCACTCCTCTTTTGCAACATCTCCACTGGTTCCCTGTCTCACACAGAATAAAGTACAAGATCAGCACTCTATGTTATAAATGTATTCACAAATCAGCCCCTTCCTATCTCTGTGGCTGCCTTCACCTCTACACTCCATCTCGCTCACTACGATCAGCTTCGGATCCACTCTGCTTACGCATACCCAGATTCAAACTCTCGACTATTGGCCGCCGTTCTTTCTCTGTCTCTGGACCTTGCAATTGGAATGAACTTCCTCTTTCGCTTCGTCAAGTCTCCACACTCAGCTCTTTCAAGTCTGGCCTTAAAACCCACCTCTTCCCAAAATAGCCTCCCTTCCCTGCCTCTTCCTTGTCTTCAGCTTCTCCAGTTTTAGAGTTATGCATGCGTGTGAATGACTGGTGCGAAAGCGCTTTGATTTGTCTATGCACAAGATTCAGCGCTGTATAAGTACCATTATTATTATCATTATTATTGCACACAATAACAAAAAGTCGTTCCGTGTCACAGAGAAAGTGCTGTACACAGTGAGAGGCAGTATTGCTGCTGTTGTTGTTGTTGTTCTTGTTGTGATTGTGCTGGCGGTGTATTGCACACAATAACAAAAAGTCGTTCCGTGTCACAGAGAAAGTGCTGTACACAGTGGAGGAGCGCGCCAGGGCCTTCCTCAACACCTCCCTGCCCACAGTGAACGAGGTCTGTGAGATCCCCTTGAACACCGCCACCTCCGTCAAGAAGATGGACATGGTCTTCTCCCCCTAGAACACAACAAGCCTCACTCACTAGTCTCACAGTGAATGACATGTTTTGCTGGCGTTTTGGGTGGGTGGGTGGGTGCGTGGCTGGGTGGTTTCCAATGTTGTGTGGGGGAGTGGGTGGTTGTGGTGGTGGTAGGGGGGTGGGGGGGGGGGTATTGAGAGGGGAGCCGGGGAGTGGGAAACGACATGTGAAGCGCTTTGAGCAGCATTTCTAGAGAAATGCTCTATGTAAATTTCAATTCTTCTTCTTCTTCTTTTTTGACTCACTTGTGTAAACAAAGTGAGTCTATGTTTTAACCCGGTGTTCGGTTGTCTCTGTGTGTGTGTGTGTGTGTGTGTGTGTGTGTCTGTATCTGTGTGTCTGTGGTAAACTTTAACATTGACATTTTCTCTGCAAATACTTTGTCAGTTGACACCAAAGTAGGCATAAAAATAGGAAAAATTCAGTTCTTTCCAGTCATCTTGTTTAAAACAATATTGCCCCTATGGGATGGGCACAAAAAAATAAAAAATGAAGCCTAATTATATGCAAACTGCATTTACTGTTATATTTATATTTTTTGTATTCTCTAAACTTGGCACTTTGATCTGATATTCTGACACAACAACAAGAGCAGTCATTATTATCATTTTTTGTTCAAACAGGAACTTCTTTTGCTAAGCATGGAAGTTTTATTTATTTTGCAAACGTTTTGGTGCAGATAGTAAAAAAAGGGAAATTACTCTGTAATTAATGCTAGGGGACTTAATTTGCTTTAAACTGATCTTTCTCATCTTAAACATTACATTTTGAAATTATACTCAATAGATAAAAAGCTTGGATTTTTTTTTTTTTTTTTTTTTTTTTAGTGTATCACAAGTGAGTCTTGAAGGCCTTGCTTCTCTTGTCTTCTTCTTTTTCTTCTTCTTCTTCACGTAGACCTCTGTTCTATGTAGGCCTGGGAGCAGAGAAGAAATCAAGCGCTTGACGAATGATCATATTGTATTGTATTATATCATACTGTATTATCATTTTAATTATTATTGTATTATATTGTATTGCCACGGTATTGTAATACCTTTTATCCCCCCCCCTTGCCCCCCCCCCCCCCCCCCCCCCCCCCCAAAAAAAAAAAAAAAAAAAATTCCTTGTGTTATTCATGTAGACCTCTGAGGACAATAACCGTTGTATCTAGGCTAATATGCGGACGACAAATCAAACGATTGACGAATGATTATACTGTATTGTATAATATTCTTTGGTATTGTATTAAATTGTATTGTATTATATTCTTTGGCATTGTATTATATTCTTTGGTATCATTTTGTATTGTACTGCATTGTACCGCCACGGTTGTATATTACTTTTTTCGTCCATCTAATGAACGAGAAGAAGAAGCATGATTTTTTGTTTGTTTGTTTGTTTGTTTTGTTGGGTTTTTTTTTTCATAAATAGATAATTTTCCTAGTGTCATTCACTTAGACCTCTGAGGAAAGTAATTGTAACCTGTGTAGATTAATTAATCAGCAGACTACAAGTCAAATGATTGACGAATGATTATACTGTATTGCTTTACATTCTGTGGTATTTGTGTTGCCGGTATTATTTGGTATTGTTTTATATTGTATTGCCACGGTATTGCATTTCTTTGTTGTCCCTCTGACGAACGGGAAGAAGAAGAAGAAGAAGAAGAAGAAGAAGTAGAAGCAGAATTACTTTTTTTTGAAAACAAAACAAAAGTTTCTTGATGTTTTTCACGTCGACTTCCGAGGACAATAATCGTGGTCTATGTAGGCTAATCAGCGAACTAGAAGCCAAACGCTTGAAGAATGATTACAGTTGTTGTATAGTTTTGTATTGTATTGTATTGTATTGCATTGTTTTGTATAGTGTTGTATTGCATTGTATTGTATTGACAACGGTATTGTATTACGTTTTGAAACAACATTTACATTTCCCGTGTGTGAAATTCGGGCTGCTCTCCTTTGGGCATCGCCACCCATCTCTCTCTCTCTCTCTCTCCCTCTGTGTGTGTGTGTGTGTGTGTGTGTGTGTGTGTGTGTGTGTGTGTGTGTGTGTGTGTGTGTGCAAGTGTATTTGTTCATTATCAAAGTAAGTTTTATTCTGCAGAATTTTCTCACGAGGGACAATCCTTTGTTGTTGCCTTGGGTACTTCACAGTTTGCGTGCGCTACTCGGAAGTACACGCTGCACACGGGACCTCGGTTTATCGTTGTTGTTTTTTTCTTGCTGTTAATGTTGTTTCTTTCTTTCTTCTTCCTCTTTTTTTTTTTTTTTTTTTTTTTTTTTTTTTGAATGGGCTAGTCGTTCACGTTTACATCTGAGGTCATAGTACCGGAACGGACTAAAGGAGTAACTTTGACAGACTTGATTATCATCATTTTGTTCACATTCACGTCTGAGC
>NC_134905.1:17880565-17893065 GCF_041734735.1 Babylonia areolata
TTTCGAGAACGTTAACTTCTATCCACTTTGTTATATATATGTTAATTTGTTAATTACATCACCAAGTTTGTCAAGATGTTTCCTACAGATGAGTACAGTAGCTTTTTTTTTTCCCTATCCTTTATCTGTGATGTGACAATGTGTTCTGATTCTTTGGTGTTTTTTTTTTGCATGGTCTCTCTTTCGTTAGTTGTCACAACAAAATTGCAAAGATGTTTCTCACATTATTACAATTTTTGTTTGTTGGTTGGGTTCCCACCTATGATGTGTCTGTCTGTGTTTGTGTGTGTGTGTGTGTGTGCCTGTAGGTGCGTGTATGTGTGTGTGTGTCATTGACTGATTGAGTGAGTGCGTGAGTAGTGTGTCTGGGTATGCTTGCGTTTGTTGGTGCATGCGTGCGTGTGTGCGTACGTACGAGTGTGCGTACGTACGAGTGTGCGTGTGTGTGTGTGTGTGTGTGTGTGTTGTGTGTTTTGCATGTATGTATGTATGTATGTACAGGTCTACGTATATATGTATGCGCATACATGCTTTGTGTTCTTTCAATTTCAATTGTCTACTTTTATTGTTGTTATCATTATTTCGTTTTTATCTTATATATATATATATATTTATTTGATATATATATATATTATTATTATATATATATATACCTGTTACATTTCTTGATTTAATCAGCTTACATGACCTCTTTTAATTGTTCTCTCTTACCTATGTTTCAAATTACATGCATATGTTTGTGTGGGGATGTTTGAGTGAATGTTTCTAGTGCTGTTGTAAAGCACATAGAGCTTCAAGAATATGCGCTATAGAAAGAAGTCTTGATAAATAATAAAATAAATAAATAAAATAAATACGGACATGAATTAATGTTTTTGTTCCCGTTACGTATTTCTCTATTTGATTGGGCTTTACTTTTTCCCAGAAACAGCAGAAACAAAACTTACCACAACATGGTGTACAGCAGCGAAGCAGGTGCCAGCTGCCCCAGTTTGCCTGTACACTGGTAGTGGTAGCACTTGTTGCTCAGCTACTCAGGGAGCTTAGCACCCACCCCCATGTGCCCTAGTCAGTTTATGGCTTGACAGTTAGTGTGCTGGAAATGGCACCAGACAAATTGCTCTGGAATTACCCGGCAATGATGTACATGGTGCTCTTTTTTTTTTTCTTTTTTTTTTTCCTGTCTGCATTATTTTATGGCCTGCATTGTGTCATGAAAAATACATAGAGGGGGTGGGGGAGAGTGGGGGTGGTGGTGAGGGGGGACCATTTCATGTCCATGAAAACCATTGTGCGACTGCACAAAACATTCTCGTCTCTGACACATGAAATTTGAATCATGAATCGTCCGTTCGTGTTCATTATTTGGCATGAGAATTGTTGTCTTTTGTTAAATTTCATTTTGCGAGTTTACATCCTATAAGTTAAATGTTTTAAAATCAAGTGCTTTGCATCAAGGCTGGGTTTTTTTGGGGTTTTTTTTTAAATTTTTTTATTTTTTTTATCCTCTGCTCTTACTCTCCCCTCAACCCCCTCCTGGTCAATCTGCATGATGCTGTCTTGTTGTCTCAGCAAAGTCATTGTTCTGTTCACTCAACAAGACAGCAGTAAAACAAATCATGTTGGTGTCTATATATATATATATATATATATATATATATATATATATATATATATATATATAATTTATATATATATCTAACTTTGGTTGACTGCCTGGTATCTGCTCAAAAGAACACATCCGTAAAATGTAGTGATTCACTGATCGTATCTCCGTCATTTGCATCCTGAACTGAAGCTTTATAGTGTGTGTGCTTAGAATGAATTCAACGCACTGAAGTGGAGTGACAGATCTTTACTGCTGTTTGTTCCCACACAAGGGTTGATACACTCCTGTGGGGAAGAAGAAAAAAAAAAAGAAAGAAAAAAAAAAGCTATAAAGAAAAAAATGGGAATCTGCCCTCAGGCTCATTTGAAATTGGGTGTTCTTCTCTTACTGCTCTGGGATATTTGGGGGCTTGGGACAGATAGAAGGGAGGGGAGGGTATAATTGATATTTTGAAAGCTTTCAAAGACGTCAGTTGAGGGTCCATTGATTCCTGTGTAATGTGGACCACCATTTATTGTTTGGTTTTTTTCCATCGATTACAGAGTTTTATTCAATTATTGCCTGAATGAGACTCATCAGGATGGGGGTAGGGGAGGACAGGGTGGGGGGGGGGGGGGAGGAAGGGGGGGGGGTGCGGGGTTGCTAGGTGGTGTTCTGTAGATCTGTGTGATAGTCAGTCGTGTCCGACTATGACCATCAGAACAGCAGAGGAGGCAACTGCTGCTCCGACTATTTGGGTTAGAATTCAATTATAGTGGAAAGTGTCTTGCCCAAGTTACATCCCCACTCTCTTGGCCAAGAGGGTTTTTAGGACAGTCGGTGTTGGGATGGTTCCCAAAGGCCAACTAGCCCACAAGGCTGCATCACCATGGTGTTGTGCTCTTGGGGAAAGACACCATACTCTGATTTTTGCCGTTTTCCACCCATGTGTGAATGGGTACCAGACTTCAGTCCCAGAAGGTTGAAACGGTGGAAGGAAAGGATTGGTCCTCACCTACCTTTGCTGATTCTCTTTCTGCGGTTGATATGAATTCACTGCCCCAGTGGTGGTAAAACTAAAAGGCTGTTGGTCCTTTAGTTTAACTCACGCAGCATAGAGCTTCAGATTCAGTCATTGCATCAAAGAAAAATGTTTGTTCTGTGTTATTAGTGGTTTTTGTTTTTTGTTTTTTTTGTGGTCAAAACATTATGGACTGATGCAAGTTCATGGAGTGATGGCCTAGAGGTAATGCGTCCGCCTAGGAAGCAAGAGAATCGGAGCATGCTGGTTCGAATCACGGCTCAGCCGCCGATATTTTCTCCCCCTCCACTAGACCTTGAGTGGTGGTCTGGACGCTAGTCATTCGGATGAGACGATAAACTGAGGTCCTGTGTGCAGCATGCACTTAGCGCACGTAAAAGAACCCACGGCAACAAAAGGGTTGTTCTGGCAAAATTCTGTGGAAAAATCCACTTCAGTAGGAACAACAAATAAAACTGCATGCAGAAAAAAAAAAAGAAAAAAAAAAGGGGGTGGCGCTGTAGTGGAGCGACGCGCTCTCCCTGGGAAGAGCAGCCCGAATTTCACACATAGAAATCTGTTGTGATAAAAAGAGAAATACAATACAATACAATACAATTTTTACAGGCCTTTGTATTAGAACACTGAGAATGACAAGAACGACTGTGTTGTGTGGTGTGTGGCTGGCTGGCTGAATCATAACACATTATTCTATAGCTGGCTGCCTGACAGTCCATGTAATTACACACAGAGCGATATTTTGGTGATGTATTGGACGGTGTCCTGAGATCCCAGGCACTCCCCCATTTCAGAATGCCCCCTCCTGTGTGGCGCTCCGACCCGTCACGGAAACAGTGTTTCATGTTTCACTGGTTATTAACCCTGTCTCGGCTTGTATTGCATACTTCTTTTGCTGATTATGGTGTGGACCCCATAAATACACATAACAACATGCTGATTATGGCTGATAAGTGATATACCCATTCAAACAGATAACCATACAGATGATCGTCATGTGGACAGAACCAGAAAAAGTCTGTCATGACCATAGTGTGGACAGAACCAGAAAAAGTCTGTCATGACCATAGTGTGGACAGAACCAGAAAAAGTCTGTCATGACCATAGTGTGGACAGAACCAGAAAAAACTCCATCATAACCATAGTGTGGAGAGAACCAGAAAAAGTCCATCATAACCATAGTGTGGACAGAACCAGAAGAAGTCTGTCATGACCATAGTATTGACAGAGCAGAAAAAGTCTGACCATAGTATTGACAGAGCCAGAAAAAGTCTGTCATGACCATAGTGTGGACAAAACCAGAAAAAAACTCCATCATAATCATTGTGTGGACAGAACCAGATAGAACTCCATCATGACCATATTGTGGACAGAACCAGATCATGACTGCAGTGTGGACAGAACCAGAAAAAAGTCCATCATCGTGACCATGGTGTGGACAGAACCAGAAAAAGTCCATCATCATGACTATAGTGTGGACAAAACCAGGAAAAGTCCGTCATGACCATAGTGTGGACAGAACCGGAAATTGTTCATTATGACCACAGTCCCTCACAGACACAGATGTACGTTGCTTTGCTGGGCTTTGGGAATAGTGTGGGAGTGGTCTGTCCAATTAATGATCTTGGGGTAGGGGGGTTGGGTTGGCACTAATCTGCGTTAACAAGCAGTGTGTGATGATTGTTATCAGAAAACGGTACAAAGGTGGGTGTCCTGCACACGTTATGTTGAATCAAAACCAGCTCCGTTGAACATCACCAAAAGTGACCTGGCGGCATTGTGGAGCTGCATCCTTATCATGTGTGGCCTCACAGTGACCTGATGGTGACAGAACTTTTCTCTTTGGACTGCTGGCACTGAGACGTCTAGTAGCAGGCTAACCTGGATGTGGCTGTGGGGGTTGGGGGTGGGGGTGTGTGGTCAGGATGAGTGGTAATATGACAAATGTCACTGAAATGAGCTAACCAAATTAAAAAAAAAAAAAAGAAAAAAAAAGAGTTCATGGCAGATTTTTCAGTTTCATGAATTGGGCTGATTGATAGAAGAAAGAAAAGAATTAGAAAAAAAGAGTTCTAATACTGTTGTAATAGTATACTGCTATGACATATGTAAAGTAGTGTAAATTCAGATACCTATATATATATATATGTAAGTGGACAAGCTTTTTTTTTTTTCCTTTCTTTCTTGAACAAACATTATTTTACAAACTTATTTTCCGTTATGACTGCTCTTTCCTGGGGGAAGTTCAGAAGAGGGAGCAGTTTGACAGGGACACTGCCAGGGCAATCAGTGAATCAGTAAGGGGGAGCATGGCCGAGTCATTTTGTGAGGAAAGGGCTGGAAATGATGAACTGAAAGACAAACTGAAGGGAGGGTGGGAGATGTACAGGGAGTCGTGATGGTTCTAAAAGGGGCTGTCCGAGAAGGGACAGGGTGTCACATCAGCACCAGCAGTCCGGTCACACACTGACACACTGAGCAGGGATGGCATCAAAACCCAGGTCAGGTCAGGACACCCCCCAGTCTGTGTGGGTGTAGAACGTGCCGGAAGCTGGTTGGTGAATGAGCACCTCAGTTTGGGTCACAGCAGTGAGTGCCAGAACCAAGCGCTTCACTGCATGTGTGTGTGTGTGTGTGTGTGCGTGTGTGGAGTCGGGGCTGAGCAGACTTCTGGGTTTGAACCTGCTGTGTGCTCTGTGTTCACAGCAGTGGGGGACATTGGCCCCAGTCTGTGATCACTGTGGTGGTGTCTGTTGACACAGGAACCCCTAACAGCTGGAGTACCCCCTACGCGTGTCTGTGTGCATCTCTGTGTCTCCTCGTACAGTTTGTGCCTGTGTTCCACTGTGTGTAGAGATTGTGAATCTTTTGAGTCAGCTGGGGTGGATATAGTTTAGTATTACCGTGTTAGGTAGCTGTCAGTCTGTGGAAAATTGTGATCCTCGGTTGGTTCAGCCTCTTTTCAATTGTGTACAGCTTTTTCTACTGATAGAAAATAGAAAATCAAGGGATATTCCTGTATGTTTGACATATTGCTGGTTAAACTATTGAAATGAAACTCCCTTCTACAATTAGTATAAAGTATAAGATTCATGATCACTGCAGATGATGTCAAATCTACGGATATATTGTTTGGAGATGAGTACAAGTATAATCTAAGAGACAAGTCAAACTGAGCAATCTGTGCTTTCTAAACTGACATACATTATGCAGAGTTTAATTAGTATAAACCCATCTCTAATTGCATCACAACAAAAACTGGGTTTTCAAACAACAGAGAAGTGAACATTAAAACAAAACCAAAAAGCTAAAAACAGCAACAAATAAATGAACAAACTGACCTAGTTTTGTGACCTGAAAACCATCAACAGAACATCACCAACCATGTCCAGCTTCTTCAGTTTCTGGAGCAGGAAAGAAACGCAGAGCAATAAAAACGATGAGGGGGCAGAGGTCGCAGAGAAGCCTGGGTACAGCTCATCACGTGGACCTGAAGAGACCGGCACTGGGCCGGACAGTGCAGCTTCCCTTGAGGGCCAAAGGTCACAGGGTCGGCCGCAGCCCCCTTGCGGTGCAGAGGGGGTTAGCTCTAAAGGGTGCAGTCGGCAAGGTGGGCACAAAACAGCAGCAAACTCAGAGGGAGGGCAGAATGTGTATCAGCGATTTAATCTGCAGTATGTTCTGAGGTCGATTGAAACCGCTGATTGCTATGTGAAGGTGAGTTCACAAGCCTCACACCTTTTGCATGCGCATATATAATTATTTATGTGTGTGCATGCATATTGGAACTTGCTACAAGTGTAACAGTTTACGTAGGTATGTGTCTGTGAGCATGTATGTAAACATGTACATGCATGCATGCACATCATTCACAGATACCTCTCTGGACTGTGGTGTTTTTAGGACTTTTTTTTTTTTTTTTTTTTTTAAAGAAAGATGAGTTTCTTATTCATTGTGCAAAAGAGGCAGAAACGAAGTGTATCACACAGTGCATGCAAAGCACTGTCACCTGGACTGGTTGTCAGGAACAGAACCCTTCAAAACAAAGGGAAGAGGAAAAAAAACAAAGGACATAGGTTGTGATAGGTTGTTCGTCGTGGTGATAATACATTGGACTACTCACTCACTCACTCATTCCCTCGACCGCTGGGGTCGTTGGGGGGACATGAGGAAGATGTCATAGCTTGCCACGCTGCCGCCCCCGTCTGCGCCCTCCCTCTACAGTCCCTTGCAGGATGGTTTTGGAGAGGGTGTTATGTCGTATGACGTGACCAAACCATGCCATCTTCCGTCGTTTGACAGTCGCCAGCAGTGGTTCTTGGGGCCCAACAAGGTTGCTGACCAGGTTCCGCACATAGTCATTGGTCTTGTGCTCCTTGTAGGTGATGTGTAGTAGTCTCCTCAAGCACTTGGTTTCGAATGCTTGGATTCTTCTTTCTGTTTCTGCCATCAGTGTCCATGTCTCACATCCATATAAGAGGATGGAGACCACCAGTGACTTGTAGAGCAGGAATTTTGTGTGGAATCTGATGTTACTCATATTGGACTACTACCTCTTCATTTGCAGGCTGACACCCCCATGTTCCCTCATTTCTTCAGTCTTGTAGGTATTGTTATTCTTCGTTCGTGGTCTGTCTCTGGACCTTGCAATTGGAATGAACTTCCTCTTTCGCTTCGTCAAGTCTCCACACTCAGCTCTTTCAAGTCTGGCCTTAAAACCCACCTCTTCCCAAAATAGCCTCCCTTCCCTGCCTCTTCCTTGTCTTTAGTTTCTCCAGTTTTATAGTTATGCATGCGTGAGAATGACTGGTGCGAAAGCGCTTAGATTTGTCTATGCACAAGATTCAGCGCTATATAAGTACCATTATTATTATTATTATTATTATTATTAAATCCCACATTCATTTGTACGTACACGAGTGGGCTTTTACATGTATGACCGATTTTTTACTCCGCCATTTAGGCAGCCATACTCTGTTTTCAGGGGTGTAAGTATTGTGAACCAGCTAGCCTGCAGCAGCAGACATGGACAACCCCCACTTCCTAAAACTTTGTTCGTGAAGCCAAGCCATGATTGTGTATGTTTGACTGTTTTTTAACCAGTCATTCTGGCCTCCATGCCTCCTTTTTGGGGGTACGCATGCATACTGTTTGTTGTTCAGTGATATGCCGACTGTCCTGAAACCTTCTTGGCCGAGAGAGTGGGGATGTAACATGGGCAGGACACTCTCTACTTATAATCAAATTCTAGCCTGGATAGTCAGGACAGCAGTTGCCTCCTCTGCTGTTCTGATGGTCATAGTCGGACACGACTGACTATCATATATATATATATAAATGTATGTTTGTGTGTGTGTGTATGTGTGTGTGTGTATATGTGTATGTATATGTGTGTGTGTGTGTGTATGTATATGTGACTGTCATACACAGTGGAGTGATGGCCTAGAGGTAATGCGTCCGCCTAGGAAGCGAGAGAATCTGAGCGCGCTGGTTCGAATCACGGCTCAGCTGCCGATATTTTCTCCCCCTCCACTAGACCTTGAGTGGTGGTCTGGACGCTAGTCATTTGGTAGACGATAAACTGAGGTCCCGTGTGCAGCATGCACTTAGCGCACGTAAAAGAACCCATGGCAACAAAAGGGTTGTTCCTGGCAAAATTCTGTAGAAAAATCCACTTCGATAGGAAAAACAAATAAAAACTGCACGCAGGAAAAAAATGCAAAAAAATAATGGGTGGCGCTGTAGTGCAGCGACGCCCTCTCCCTGGGGAGAGCATCCCGAATTTCACACAGTGAAATCTGTTGTGATAAAAAGAAATACAAATACAAACACAAATACAAATGCACCACTCATTAACGTGAACAAAGGATTACCGCTCCATGATGTGATGAACCAAGTGTGGGTGTGGGTGTGTTCAGGGCGCCAGGATCTGGGTGCCGGACCCGGACAGCGTGTGGCGGGCAGCAGAGCTCCTGGAGGACTTCAAGGGGCAGGCCAAGATCAAGATCCAGTATGAAGAGGCCGAGGTAAGGACACGCACGAGGGGCTTTCACCTCTTGTCAAGGGAAATTGCTGATCATGTGGGTACGGGTACGTGTTGTACAGAAAATGTATTGAGGGCAGGTACAGAAAATGTATTGAGGGCAGATACATGCATACAAAACATCGGTCATAAGAGGTGGATTTCTTCTGTGGTGAAACTGTATTTTATTTGTTGTTGTTGTTGTTGTTTTTTTAGGACAGTATGGTATTTCAAATGTGTTATTGAGAGCAAGTGGAAGGGTTGAAATGTGCAGATGTGGACACCGGTAAGTCTGCTTTCGCTTTCATTGCAGGTGTGTAGACATACATATATGTATATTTCGAATATGTGATTAGAACGTCCATGCTGATGGATGTTCGGATTCGTGCAAGTTACGTTCCATCGAAATCCATTCATTCCTTTATTCATTCTTTCATTGATGATAATATTTCATTTCAGCATCAGTGTTGTGTGCATCATGTATCACACTGACAAGGACAGTCTCAGGCGCAGTGTCTTGTGAACTCTGTCTTAACCAAAGAACACGACCACATCATCTTTTGGTCAGGAGATGGGGGGTCCCACACCTTTGTTTACAGATGCAGCGTCTTTTGAACTCGTCTTAGAATAGAATAGAATATGCCTTTATTACCAAGTGTACCGGGGTCACAAGAAATATTGGGGTGGTGGGATAGTACATAACAAGGTACGAACATAAATCGAAAATCATACACAAGCACAGTTACAGTAGAAATTAGGATACATATAAGTGCATATCAATATAAAAACTTGTGAATACTCACACATGCACGCATTGCACACACACACACACACACATGCGTGCGCACACACACTCACAGACACTCTCTCTCTCTCTCTCTCTCTCACACACACACACACACACGTTTGAACAAAAGCCTCATATTACATGTGGATGGGGCTGATGGCTAGATCTTCAGGTAGATGGGTTGTTGATTGCACAGTTCTAGTTATCACCCTGGATTTGCTTGAGAGACAGGGCATTGACTGCTTTCGGGAAAAAGCTATTGGCAAAGCGATTGGTTTTTGTCCTTATACTTCTGTACCATCGACCAGAGGGGAGCATCTAAAAAAAATCCCAAAAGCTGGAACACAACCACGTCATCTTTTGGTCAGGGAATGGGGAGTCCCACACCTTTGTTCACTGCCGTCTTTTTCACGTTTGACAATGGCAGCAGTCTTGGAAGACGGTGGACACATCGCTGATCTGCTGTCAGGGGGAAAAACAGGTGGCTGCTGGCGCTGCAAGGAGTACGGTGCCAGCACAGTGAAAGGGATGAGGTCTTGTTACAATGGCTGTGACGGAAAATACTGCTGAAGTCCATCCTAGGTGTTGTGGAGTGGGCTGTCGTATACCACTACCACCCAGTCTCACTGAGTAACTGACACTGGGAAAGTGCGTGGTCACATTAGTGTGGGACTGAGTCAAGCCCGCCCCCCAAACCCCCTCACCCTTGCCCCCCGCCCCCCCCCCCACCCTTTTCCCCTCCTCACTACCTCCTTTCTCTCTCTTTAGATATTTATATATACTTCTCAATCCCCACTTTGTTTGTTTATGCAAAAACAAGAGTTTGTTTTTCTTGGTATGAGCTGCTGTGGATATTGAACACAGCACAGACGTTAACGTTCATTTCCAGAACTCACTGGGGTCAGTAGGTGTTTTGTTCATGTGTTGTGTTCCTTTTTTTTGTTTTTTTTTGTTGTTGTGAAATGTACCTCAAAAAAAGTTTAAATGTTGTTTTCTCATATGATTATTACATGTATGTCATTTAATCATTGTCATTCCCACTTTCATTAGTAAGTGTATGTGTTTATCCAGTAGCCATTTTATTATATATGTACTTATTTGTTTGCTGCAGTTATCACAGGAGTATCACACATGAACATTTGATGTTGTGCACTCTTGTTTTCAGTACTTTTACCCAACGCCGGGTCATGCCAAACAGATGGTTGGTCACCCCTGCTCAGTGCACATCATAGCTCTGTATCTGTGTAACTCACATCATGCGTATATATCTATAACATGAACATCTCACTCAGTGTACTGTTTGCAGTAGTCCGTTTGGATGGAGTCAGATATATATATATATATATATATATATATATATTTGCATGTGGCTCCATGTATACAACATACATATTTTATATATATATATCAATAATATTTCTCTGCTCTTCCATTTCATATAGCAGTGTGTCTGTCTATCTGCCTATCTATCTGTCAGCTTACTAGTTGGCAAGCTGTATTTCATATATATTGATGTCTTTTCTTGGATGGAAAGTAACTTTGCTAGGTAAAGCATTTTTTTGGCAGTGATAAGGCCACTCACCATACACGGACTGACTGAGTTGCTTCAGTTTGTAGAAAAACGAGGAGCAATATTTTAGCAGCAAAGTTAAAGTAATATATTTTTTTGTATTATGTGATTCCTTAAAGTTGGAGATGCTGACTGGATGATAAAAAAAAAAAATGTATATATATATATATATTTTTTTTTTTAAGCCAGTGCAGTGATTTTGCCAGGAAAAACAATTGTGTAATATGGTTGTCAACTTAGTCATTTGGATGAGACAGTAAACCGAGGTCCTGTGTGCAGCATGCACTTAGTGCACGTAAAAGAACCCACGGCAACAAAAGGGTTGTTCCTGGCAAAATTCTGTAGAAAAATCCACTTCAGTAGGAAAAAAACAAATAAAACTGCACGCAGGAAAAAAAAAAAAAATGGGTGGCGCTGTAGTGCAGCGACGCGCTCTCCCTGGGGAGAGCAGCCTGAATTTCACACAGAGAAATCTGTTGTGATAAAAAGAAATACAAATGCAAATACAAACTTGTGGCACAGTTGCAGCCCCTCAAGCAGTGACTGGCAGATTTGGGTCTGGGTTGTTGCACTGTTATTTCTTTATTTTTTTATTTTTTAAAAATCTTTCTCCACATTGTCATTTCCTGCACTGTTATTTTGTTGTTGTTATTATTATTATTATTTTATTATTATTTTTTTTTTTTTATCTTTCTCCACTTGGTCATTTACTTTCTGGAATTCGTCTTCCCTGGCCATCCTTTTTGCTTTCTGTGAGTGACAGGGGAACAGGATTTGGAAAAAAAAAAACCTGTGTCGTTCTGGAAAGGCCCAGCTGTATCTTAGTCCATAGTTTACTCTTATCTTTACTCTTTAAAAAAAAAAAAAAATTATGAATTAGATAAATAAAAAAAGATTACAGAAGGGTAAATATATTATGTGCATGTTATAAAATTGCATGGCAAAATGCACATGTTTATCTTGAATCACAAAAAAAATATTCAGTCGCATACTCCAAAGAGCTTATGATTATGATGCTATTCTGCTTGGTTCACGTTCTTTGTTGATGACAACAATTACTTCTGGGATTTTTTTTTCTTTTCTTTTTAATTTCGTCACTAAGTCAGTAAGTGGTTCAGTTTGAAAATGATGCTATGGTTGTATTTTCTGTGTTGTTAACAAACATGATTACTTCCAGGATTAAGAAAAAACAAAACAAAAATGTTTTAGTTTCCTCACTTAGCGGCTCAGTTTGAAAGCTGTGCGCTGATTGTATTTTCAGTATTTTGTCCGTGTGGAGCGTGTGAAAAGGAAGTTTGGTCATGTCTACGCAGAGAGCCTGGTAACTAAGTTGACGTTGATTGCCTGTGCATGCCCTGGTTGTGACACTTGCAAAGGTCCCACACTGATAGAGTTGTCTGTCGCCCCTGGATATGATAGGGATAGCTCAGTAAAAACTGGAGGTGAGGACCTGAGAGGTAGAGGGTGGGGGTGGGGGGTTGGGGGGAGGGGTAG
>NC_134905.1:17898065-17905565 GCF_041734735.1 Babylonia areolata
CACACAGAACGCATGGACAATACAGAACAAACACACGGTTGCCTCGGTGGTTTTCAACTGGACTTAAACAAATAATGAGGCCAGGAGATGAAATGATTAACAAATAATAAATGTAATGTCGGACGACAAGTGGTTTAGTCAGGAAACATGCAGATGGTTGGTGATACACGCTGGAGACAGAAGACTCTTACAGCTCACTGAGTCATTCAACGTGAAAGGCACAGACTTAATGATGACGGCCGGTGTCACAGCTTAGAATGACCTCTCTGCTAGATTTTACGCAGGAGTCATTATTGTTGTTAAGCCTCAAATGATCCCTAGGGTCATTTGTGGCTAGTCAAGATCATAAGATGGGAACCCCTACCCCACTCCCACCCCCACCCCTCCCTCAGATGGAAAGCACTCCCTTTCTCTTGGTTAATCAAGCTGTTGAAAATGGAAGGGGGCTCTCTATGGGTTGGTAGTGACGCCCCATGGCCCCAATTTAAGTGGATGGGGTGTGTGTGTGGGAGGGTTAGGGGGAATTCTAGGGGGTCAATTCTAGCCCATTCCGGGCAAGTTTACATTGACTTAAGGTTTAAATTGGGTGAGCCGAATTTGACCTTGGGGTAAAATCTAATGGGGTATGACTAGGCTGCCACACTGGTATAGTCTCAAAATAGTTTCCTTTGGTTCACGTCCACTGTTTAAACATTGAGTGTCTGGCTGTAGGCACTAATCAACAACTTGGCCTTTTCAGCATTTTGAGTTTTTTTTTCTCTCACCTTTTTGTTTGATTTATTTTTATTTTTAATTAAAATTTCTTCATTCAGGTATTTCTTGATGCAGATACACAATATCATGTTCAGACACACTGAACAATCAGCCTTATCCCCCCACACCCCCACACCCCCTCACTCCCATCCCAGCCGTTCTTTGAAAAGCCATCCTGAGAAAATGGCAAATAGGGAGGAAAAGAAGTGTGCAAATATTTTCACATGCACACACACAAACAAATCCATAATACACGCGCATGCAGCACATACATGTATACAAGTGCATGTGTGTTGGGTAGGCTGTATTGTATTTTGGTTTGCTGCATTGAGCGAAACACTGAGTATTGCTCATTACTGAAAGGAGCTTCTGAGTCATCCCTGAATAGTGGCTGCGTGTTTCCGAGCCGAAGTTCGCTTATTAACTGGCTCGTTAATAATAAGCTTTCTAATGACTGCTTATCAAGCGAATGAGTGCATATTATTATTGATTAGCATTATTTGATATCATGAAGCTTGGCTGGACTGCCTGAGTCATTCTGTCTTGCTGTGAAGTTGTGTAGCCGAGACAGGTCGTGTTGTGAGGAGAGCTGGACTAACACTACCACTACTGTCAGTCACACACAACACAGTTAAGAGCCCTGGTAATAATAATAATAATAATAATAATAATAATAATAATAATGGTACTTATATAGCGCTGAATCTTGTGCATAGACAAATCTAAGCGCTTTCGCACCAGTCATTCTCACGCACGCATAACTCTAAAACTGGAGAAACTAAAGACAAGGAAGAGGCAGGGAAGGGAGGCTATTTTGGGAAGAGGTGGGTTTTAAGGCCAGACTTGAAAGAGCTGAGTGTGGAGACTTGACGAAGCGAAAGAGGAAGTTCATTCCAGTTGCAAGGTCCAGAGACAGAGAAAGAACGGCGGCCAACAGTCGAGAGTACCAGTGATGGTACCAGTAACACATCGCCCGAAATAATAGACATTGTCCTGATTTCTGTTCCTCACCATGAGTAATACGTTATGATTATTATTACTAGAAACTGAACTGCTGTTTTGTGCTGATGATGTGCTACAGAGTTCTGGTCACGATTATAGCTGCACAGTGCATGTCTCACTGACTTGCTGATTGTGATGGTGCTAATGATCGTCATGACCATGAATGAGCTGTCATTGGGTGTGACAATGCTAGTGTTGTTTCTTTATTTATTATTTATTTTTATTACATATATTTTTAATTAGTGAAGTGCCATGAACCTCGCTGTGAGGAAACAGCGCTATAGAAGAGCACGTCATTATTACTTTTTGAATTTTTGAAAAATTATTTATTATTGTTGTTATCATGCAGTCACAAGTGTGTGAAAATGCTAGTGATTTGTCATGCTGTCATGAGGTGTGACAGTCCTGGTGATTGTCATGCTGTGTGACAATGCTAGTGATTGTCATGCTGTCATTAGGTGTGATAATGCTGGTGATTGTCATGCTATGTGACAATGCTAGTGATTGTCATGCTGTGTGACAATGCTAGTGATTGTCATGCTGTGTGACAATGCTGGTGATTGTCTTGCTGTGTGACAATGCTGTGCTGGTGATTGTCTTGCTGTGTGACGATGCTGGTGATTGTCTTGCTGTGTGACGATGCTGGTGATTGTCTTGCTGTGTGACAATGCTGGTGATTGTCTTGCTATGTGACAATGCTGGTGATTGTCATGCTGTGTGACAATGCTAGTGATTGTCATGCTGTGTGACATTCCTGGTGATTGTCTTGCTGTGTGACGATGCTGGTGATTGTCATGCTGTCATTGGGTGTGACAACGCTGGTGATTGTCATGCTGTGTGATAATGCTGGTGATTGTCATGCTTTGTGACAATGCTGTGCTGGTGATTGTCATGCTGTGTGACGATGCTGGCGATTGTCTTGCTGTGTGACGATGCTGGTGATTGTCATGCTGTGTGATAATGCTGGTGATTGTCATGCTTTGTGACAATGCTGTGCTGGTGATTGTCTTGCTGTGTGACAATGCTGGTGATTGTCTTGTTGTGTGACGATGCTGGTGATTGTCTTGCTGTGTGACGATGCTGGCGATTGTCTTGCTGTGTGACGATGCTGGTGATTGTCTTGCTGTGTGACGATGCTCTGGTGATTGTCTTGCTGTGTGACGATGCTGGTGATTGTCTTGTTGTGTGACGATGCTGGTGATTGTCTTGCTGTGTGACGATGCTGGTGATTGTCTTGCTGTGTGACGATGCTGGTGATTGTCTTGTTGTGTGACGATGCTGGTGATTGTCATGCTGTGTGACAATGCTGTGCTGGCGATTGTCTTGCTGTGTGACGATGCTGGTGATTGTCTTGCTGTGTGACAATGCTGGTGATTGTCTTGCTGACAATGCTGGTGATTGTCTTGCTGTGTGACGATGCTGGTGATTGTCTTGCTGTATGACAATGCTGGTGATTGTCATGCTGTGTGACAATGCTGGTGATTGACGTACTGTCATTAGGTGCGACAATGCTAGTGATTGTCATGTTGTCATTAGGTGTGACAATGCTAGTGATTGTCATGTTGTCATTAGGTGTGACAATGCTAGTGATTGTCACTAGGTATGGCAGTGTTAGTGATTGTCATGCTGTCATTAGGTGTGACAAAGCTAGTGGTTGTCATGCTATCATTGGGTGTGGCAATGCTGGTGATTGTCATGCTGTGTGACAATGCTAGTGATTGACGTACTGCCATTAGGTACGACAATGCTAGTGATTGTCATGTTGTCGTTAGGTGTTGTTGTTAGGTGAGACAATGCTAGTGATTGTCATGTTGTCATTAGGTGTGACAATGCTAGTGATTGTCACTAGGTATGGCAGTGTTAGTGATTGTCATGCTGTCATTAGGTGTGACGATGCTAGTGGTTGTCATGCTATCATTGGGTGTGACAAAGCTGGTGATTGTCATTTGCTGTAACAACGCTAGTGATTGTCATGCTGTCATTAGATGCGACAGTGATAATGATTGTCATACTGTCATTGGGTGTGACAATGCGAATGATTGTCACTGGGTTTGGCAATGTTAGTGATTGTCATGTTGTCATTAGGTGTGACAATGCTAATGATTGACATACTGTCATTAGGTGTGACAATGCTAATGATTGTCACTGGGTTTGGCAATGTTAGTGATTGTCATGTTGTCATTAGGTGTGACAATGCTAATGATTGCCACTAGGTATGGCAATGTTAGTGATTGTCATGTTGTCATTAGGTGTGACAATGCTAATGATTGCCACTAGGTATGGCAGTGTTAGTGATTGTCATGCTGTCATTAGGTGTGACAATGCTAATGATTGTCACTAGGTATGGCAGTGTTAGTGATTGTCATGCTGTCATTAGGTGTGACAATGCTAGAGATTGTCATGCTGTAATAATATGTGAAAATGCTAGTGATGGCCTTGCAGTCAACAGGTGTGACGATGTCAATGATTGTCCTGACCTTGATGATGCTAATGATTGTCATGACCTTTTGTAAGACCTCTTAGAAATGAGAAGGACAATCTTCCATGTTTTATGGACAAAGTTGTGTCTGGATCTTGTATCTTGTGTGTAAACTGTTGTTAGGTGTGACAGTGTCATGACCGTCTTCTTGATGCTAATGGTTGTAGTGACCTTGGTAATGATGTGATAGGTGGCAGAGTGATGTGATACTCATCTGGGTTGGTGTGGCTGATGGTAACAGATAATGATGATGATGATGATGATGATGATGACACATTAGGCATTGATGAAATATGACACTGTGTATTTGTGCTGGCTTCTGGTGAAGAGACACACGGTAACAATCATGACAACAAGAGGAATATATTAAAGATTTGAAAGGAGTGGGAGGTTTGGGGAGGAGGTGGATGGGATACATGCGGAGTGATGGCCTAGAGGTAACGCGTCCGCCTACTTTGACTTACTTGACTTATTCCTCTTGATTCCGTGGGGAACATAGGGCCGCAACAACACTCCTCCAACGCACCCGGCTCTGGCTGGTCCTCTTCAGTTCGGCCCACGTCATTCCGGCCGCCCTGGTCTCTGCCTCAATGCTTCTCCGCCAGGTCTGCTTCGGACGGCCAACTTTCCTTTTCCCCTGTGGGTTCCAATCAAGAGCCTGTCTTGTGATGTTTGTTGCAGGCTTGCGTAGTGTATGGCCTATCCATCCCCATTTCCGTTTCTTGATTTCCGTCTCCAGTGGGGCCTGTTTTGTCATGTTCCAAAGTTCTTCATTGGAGACAACCTCTGGCCATCTGATGTTCAGGATGTTTCTTAGACATCTGTTGGTGAATGTCTGAAGCTTGTTGGTGCTGGTCTTTGTCACTCTCCACGTCCGCCTAGGAAGCTAGAAAATCTGAGCGCGCTGGTTCGAATCACGGCTCAGCCGCCGATATTTTCTCTCCCCCTCCACTAGACTTTGAGTGGTGGTCTGGACGCTAGTCATTCGGATGAGATGATGATAAACTGAGGTCCTGTGTGCTGCATGCACTTAGCGCACGTAAAAGAGCCCACGGCAACAAAAGGGTTGTTCCTGGCAAAATTCTGTAGAGGAATCCACTTCGATAGGAAAAACAAATGAAACTGCATGCAGGAAAAAAATATATTAAAAAAATGGGTGGCGCTGTATTATAGTGACGCGCTCTCCCTGGGAAGAGCAGCCTGAATTTCACACCGAGAAATCTGTTGTGATAAAAAGAAATAAAAATACAAATACATGATGATGAATATAAAAGAAACATAGAGACACACACACAGAGACACAGACACACACAGACACACAAACAGACACAGACACACACACAGACACACACACAGACACACACACACAGACACACACAGACACACACACAGACACACATAGACACACACACACACACACACACACACACACACATAGACACACACACACACACACTCTCTCTCTCTCTCTCTCTCTCTCTCTCTCACTCACTCACTCACTCACTCACTGCGGTTTGTGTTCTGAATGGCCAGGAGTCACGGTGGTGACGACGACCAACACTCATGATTGATTCCTCCCGTGTGTGTGACTGTTCTCTTTCAGGGACGCTGGGCAGTAAGTTGTCAGCTCTCTCTCCTTTCCTGCTCTCCCCCTACCGTCTGTGTCGTCTGGTCTGTGTCGTCAGCACACAGTGTCATAGCTGTCACGGCGGCACCCATAGTTTCAGTTTCAGTTCCAGTTTCAGTAGCTCAAGGAGGCGTCACTGCGTTCGTTCGTTCGGAGTAAATCCATATACGCTGCGTACACCACATCTGCCAAGCAGATGCCTGACCAGCAGCGTAACCCAAACGTGCTTTGTCAGGCCTTGAGGAAAAGAAAAAAAAGAAAAGAAAAAAAAAGGGTGAATAAATAATAGATAAATACATAAAAAAAAGAACTACTACTACTTACTATCCTTAGTGTCTGTGTCAGTTTTACTTCCAGTTACAGGACAGCCCTGCACGCTTCTTTCTTTCTTTCAATTCCGTTGCGTCTTTTTTTTTTCTCTTCTGTTTAACTTTAAAGTCCCAGTTTTGTGTTCTGTTTTTGTGGTGTTGGTGTTTTTGTGATTTTGAGAATAGATTTATTTAAAATTCTTTCTTTTGTTTTTTTGTTTTGTTTTGTTTATAAATATTTTTCTCGTAGGATTGATCATTTGATGCGTATCAGTCGTCAGTGTCTGATGTTCCACCTCCCCCCCTCCCCCCCATGCCCCCTCTCCCCTCTTTCCGTGCAGTATTTCTTGTTCAAAACCATAAACCATTAATTGTGTTTTGTTTTCCCTTGTGTGTTTAGAGGTATTCCCATGTGAATAATGCGTCATCCTCTGTCTTTACTTTTCTGTCTTTTGAAATATTTCGTTCATGTTTTGTATTAATTATTTAACATTTTCATATAGTTAATTTTTTTTTTTTTAATTTTTTTCTTATATCACTGGTTGTGCCACACTTATGCCATCAGATCATTATTTTCCCCAGCAAAAAAAGAGTTCCTTTTGTTATACACTGGTATTTAATTTTTTTTCTTTTCTGTTTGATTATACCCTTCATAAAATTTCTGTTTTACAGCATGTTGGGTTTGGCTGCCCCCTCCCTCTCTTAAAATGTTTTTTATGTGTTTATTTTTTTTATTTTTTTATTTTTTTTTATAGTTGTTTATTTCTGTGTTTGTGGAATTACTCATCTCCATTTTAGATATTGCCTCATTTGGTTGTTTTTTCCCCCTCTTTTATATGTACCTATTTATTTATTTTTTTACCATATATGTGTGAAGTACTACAAGTGCTAATGTATATATAGATGATAATTGTCAAGCTCTCTTGGCCAAGACAGTGGCGATGTGTCTTGGGCAAGACGCTCGCCACTTCAATCAGATTCTAGCCCAGACGGTCAGGACAGCAGTTGCCTCCTCTGCTGCTCTGATGGTCATGGTCTGACATGACGTATACATACATACATACATACATGCATATTAGCACAGAGTGGAGTGATGGCCTAGAGGTAACGCGTCCGCCTAGGAAGCGAGAGAATCTGAGCGCGCTGGTTCGAATCACTCCAGCAGTCACCAGTATTTTCTCCCCCCCCCCTCCACTAGACCTTGAGTGGTGGTCTGGAAGCTAGTCATTTGGATGAGATGATAGACCGAGGTCCTGTGTGCAACATGCATTTAGAGCTCGTGAAAGACCCACGGCAACAAAAGGGTTGTTCCTGGCCAAATTCTGTAGAAA
>NC_134905.1:17910565-17923065 GCF_041734735.1 Babylonia areolata
TGGTGGTGTTCGTTAGTGCCTGTTCTGGCTTACTGTACTACACAGGCACCGCCTTACTAATCCCCATACTGACAACAGTAATCGCTGAGTCACAGAGTCAGACTGAGTGAGTGTCCCCATGGTGGGGGCACAGACGGAAATCATCCTTTCTTTCTTCTTTTTTTTTTTTTTCTCTCTCGCTGTCAGTTTCTGATATCGGTGTGTGTGCGTTGGCAGAACTGACAACACAAAGATGCAGAAAAAATACCAGAAAAAAAAAAAAGATTTGCTGGAAGTGAAAATACCAGTCGGAAGAATTGGGATTCAGTGCCCAAGCACTGTTCAAGTGTGCACATGGAAATATATGTATCTGCACTCTGGCGTTTGAGTAATAAGAATGATAGCGATGATAATGACAATAGAAGTATTTATATAGCGCTTCATCTTGTGTAGACAAATCAAAGCACTGTAGGAGTTTTTCACACCGGTCTTTTCTGTGCATGAATAACTGATTCAGGTGAGGCAAAACATAGATTAATGTAAATATAAACCTGGAGACAGTGTCAACTGGAAAGAGGGAGGGAAGGGGGAGGGGAGGCAGGGAAGTGGGGGGTGGGAGGGGGGAACTGTTCAGGAAAGAGTTAGGTTTTAAAGATCAGACTTGAAAGCAGAGTGAGATTTGATGAAGCTAAAGAGAGAGATCATTCCAAGCGCAGGGTCTGGAGACAAGAGGTTGTGGTGGCTGAGTGTGAAGTGTTTGGTTCTGTGAACATGGAAACAGAGTGGACTTGAAGCCGATCATAGAGAGCGAGATGGCATAGTGATGCAGCATAGGGTGGGATTCTTCTTCTTCTTCTTCGTTCATGGGCTGCAACTCTCACCTTCACGTGTATGCATGCGATTGGGCTTGTACGTGTATGACCGTTTTTACCCCTCCAAGTGGGCAGCCATACTCCATTTTCAGGGGTGTGCATGCTGGGTATGTTCTTGTTTCCGTAACCCACCGAAGGCTGACATGGATTACAGGATCTTCAACGCGAGTATTTGATCTTCTGCTTGCGTATACACTTGAAGGGGGTTCAGGCACTAACTAAGCAGGTCTGCACATATGTTGACTTGGGAGATCCGGGGGAAAAAATCTCCACCCTTCACCCACCAGACGCCGTTACCAAGATTCGAACCCAGGACCGTCAGATTGAGAGTCCAACGCTTTAACCACTCGGCTGTTCTGCCCGTCATAGGGTGGAATGAGTGACCTTTGTTTCACTTTATGGGTTATGGCGCTGTTTAGAATTGATTTGTTTGTCCTAAACATCAGCATGTATGCCTGACCAGAGTATCAGTATCAGTAGCTCAAGGAGGCGTCACTGCGTTCGGTCAAATCCATATACGCTACACCACATCTGCCAAGGAGATGCCTGACCAGCAGCCTAACCCAACATGCGTAGTCAGGCCTTGAGAAAAAAATTAATGAATTAAAAAAATAAAATGAAACAAAATAAAATAAAATAACAAAAAAAAGAAAGAAAAAGAATGAATAAAAAAAATAATAGATAAATACATAAAAATACTACTACTAATAATAATAATGGCCCATAAAATAAAATAAATTAAAAATAAAATAAAATAAAATAACAAAAAAAAGAAAAGAAAAAAAAAAAAGATAAATACATAGAAATATTACTACTACTAATGATAATCATAATGGCCCAGAACTATGACTTGGAGGCAGACAGTGCAGAAAGTCCTCTCCAAGTTAGAAGAGATGCTCACCAAGCATTCCAGGCCAAAGAGGCTTAAAAAGAAAGGCCCAAATCCAGACAGACAGACAGACAGACAGACAGAGAGACAGACCAGCATCAGACTTCACTCGTGCACAGTGTGGGAACACTCAAGGCCTGACTAAGCGTGTTGGGTTACGCTGCTGGTCAGGCATCTGCTTGGCAGATGTGGTGTAGCCGTATATGGATTTGTCCGAACGCAGTGACGCCTCCTTGAGCTACTGAAACTGAAACTGAACTGAAACAGTGTGGGAAGGATTTGTTTGTATTTGTATTTGTATTTCTTTTTATCACAACAGATTTCCCTGTGTGAAATTCGGGCTGCTCTCACCAGGGAGAGCGTGTCGCTACACTACAGCACAACTCATTTTTTTATATTTTTTCCTGTGTGCAGTTTTATTTGTTTTTCCTATCGAAGTGGATTTTTCTACAGAATTTTGCCAGGAACAACGCTTTTGTTGCCGTGGGTTCTTTTACGTGCGCTGAGTGCATGCTACACACGGGACCTCGGTTTATCGTCTCATCCGAATGACTAGCGTCCAGACCACCACTCAAAGTCTAGTGGAGGGGGAGAAAAAATATCGGCGGCTGAGCCGTGATTCGAACCAGCGCGTTGAGATTCTCTCGCTTCCTAGGCGGACGCGTTACCTGTAGGCCATCACTCCATATATAGGAGGGGACTGTGACTCTCCCGTAACTGGCCTGTCCAGCCACACCCCGACGCTGTATCGCTCATCATCCAGAGTGCAGCACCATGGTCTCCCTGGAACTGATGCATGCCACTTTGTAGTCCTATTTTATTTATTTATTTATTTTTTTAAATATTATTATTATTAGTAGTAGTATTTTTATGTGTTTATCTTTTCTTTTTTTTTAAATTTATTTTATTTCTTTTTTGTTATTTTTTTATTTATTTTATTTTATTTTATTTATTTATTTATTTTTTTTCTTTTATTTATTTTCTTTCATTTATTTATTTATTTATTTATCTTTTCGAGGCCTAAGTTGCGTTGGGTTACGCTGCTGGTCAGGCATCTGCTTGGCAGATGTGGTGTAGCGTATATGGATTTGACTGAACTGGCCTGTCCAGCCACACCCCGACGCTGTATCGCTCATCATCCAGAGGGCAGCACCATGGTCTCCTGGGACTGATGCATGCCACTTTGTAGTCTTTTTTTTTATTTTTATTTTTTAATATTATTATTAGTAGTAGTAGTATTTTTATGTGTTGATATCTATTTTTATTTATTTATTTATTTTTTGTTATTTTTTTATTTATTTAATTTTATTTTATTATTATTATTTTTTCTTTTATTTATTTTCTTTTATTTATTTATTTATTTATTTATTTATCTTCTCGAGGCCTGACTAAGTTGCATTGGGTTATGCTGCTGGTCATGCATCTGCTTGGCAGATGTGGTGTAGCGTATATATGGATTTGTCCGAATGCAGTGACGCCTCCTTGAGCTACTGATACTGATACTGATGCGGAGTCCTAAAATGTTTCAATCTGATTTGTGTCATGAGACTTTCAGTCACAGTGTTATAATTGTGATTAAATGTACATTTTTTTTTTTTTTTTTTTTTTCATTTCTTCCAGTTCTGTACAACTTGCAAGTTCGGTTTCTGGAACAGAATCTTATCTACACGTACTGTGGTAAGTGTTAATGTCAGTGTGTGTGTGTGTTTGTGTTAGTATGTGTGAAATGGGTGGTTTGTTGGAGTGTGTGTGTGTGTGTGTGTGTGTGTGTGTGTGTGTTGGTTTGGTCCCAGCCAGCTTAATCTGTTGTGACAAAAAAAAAAAAAGTAACACAGTGCAACGAAATATGACACGACATGACACGACACGACACGACACGACACGACACAACACAACACGATGTATGATGTACAGGTATAGTGCTGGTAGCCATCAACACCTACAAGTACCAAGAGATCTACGGCAATGACATCGTCCACAACACAGCACAGCACAGCACAGCACAGCACAGCACAACACAACACAACACAACACAACACAATGTATGTATGATGTACAGGTATAGTGCTGGTGGCCATCAACCCCTACGAGTACCTGGAGATCTACGGCAATGACATCATCCACAGCACAGCACAACACAGCACAGCACAACACAACACAATGGATGTATGATGTACAGATATAGTGCTGGCGGCAATCAACCCCTATGAGTACCTGAAAAGCTATAGCAGTGACATCCACAACACAGCACAGCACAGCACAACACAGCACAACACAGCACAGCACAGCACACCACAGCACAGCACACCACAGCACACCACAGCACAACACAACACAACACAATGTATGTATGATGTACAGGTATAGTGCTGGTGGCCATCAACCCCTACGAGTACCTGGAGATCTACGGCAATGACATCATCCACAACACAGCACAGCACAGCACAGCACAGCACAGCACAGCACAGCACAATGGATGTATGATGTACAGGTGTAGTGCTGGTGGCCATCAACCCCTACGAGTACCTGGAAATCTACGGCAATGACATCATCCACAACACAGCACAGCACAACACAGCACAACACAACACAACACAACACAACACAATGTATGTATGATGTACAGGTATAGTGCTGGTGGCCATCAACCCCTACGAGTACCTGGAGATCTACGGCAATGACATCATCCAGGCGTACAGTGGGCAGGACATGGGGGCCATGGACCCCCACATCTTTGCCGTGGCCGAGGAGGCCTTCAAGCAAATGACCAGGTGTGTGTCAACTCCGACAGTTCTCAGAACTCAGCACTCATTTACGACGTGTGCAATAGCCGAGTGGTTAAAGCGTTGGACTTTCAATCTGAGGGTCCCGGGTTCGAATCACGGTGACGGCGCCTGGTGGGTAAAGGGTGGAGATTTTTACGATCTCCCAGGTCAACGTATGTGCAGACCTGCTTAGTGCCTGAACCCCCTTCGTGTGTATATGCAAGCAGAAGATCAAATACGCACGTTTAAGATCCTGTAATCCATGTCAGCGTTCGGTGGGTTATGGAAACAAGAACATTCCCAGCATGCACACCCCCGAAAGCGGAGTATGGCTGCCTATATGGCGGGGTAAAAACGGTCATACACGTAAAAGCCCACTCGTGTGCATACGAGTGAATGTTGGAGTTGCAGCCCACGAATGCAGAAGAAGAAGAAGAAGCACTCATTTACTAGGTCGATCGCCTTCAATTTGAAGGCTGCATCATCGGCATAACATCGTGTTTTCGGCATGATGAGGGTGTACGCTTGAGCAGAGTAGAACTGAATGCTGATCTGAAGGCTTTAATGTGCGCGGATTTGATTTATAAATCCAGAAGCTCATCCAAAAATTCACGGACAGAAATCATGATTTTGGTGAGTTGAAGGGCAGCTAAGAATAGACGAGAATGTGACACTCCTGGGATCGTTAAAATCTGCAAGTAAGCCGCATCATTGTATAAGCCGCAGAGGTTGAAGCTGGGGTAAAAAGTCGCGGCTTATAGACCAAACTTTACGGTAATTGTCATAAAACCCATCAGAAGAATTGTAGACACTAAAAACAAAACACAAGAAACAAATAAAAGCAAAAGCAATTAAGTTGTGAGCACATGCAGGATATTCCACAAGACATAGTTATGGACTGCGAACTTTAAAGCACTCATATATATATATGTGGGAGTGCCTTTTGGACAACAGTTTATTCACATACATAACACTTTGCAGAACCAGTGTAAGGGTGTGGTGTGGTGGTGCGGTGTGTGGCAGGTTTGAACAGAACCAGTGTAAGGGTGTGGTGTGGTGGTACGGTGTGTGGCAGGTTTGAACAGAACCAGTGTAAAGGATGTGGTGTGGTGGTGCGGTGTGTGGCAGGTTTGAACAGAACCAGTGTAAGGGTGTGGTGTGGTGGTGTGGTGTGTGGCAGGTTTGAACAGAACCAGTGTAAAGGTTTGGTGTGGTGTGTGGCAGGTTTGAACAGAACCAGTGTAAGGGTGTGGTATGGTGGTGTGGTGTGTGGCAGGTTTGAACAGAACAAGTGTAAAGGTGTGGTGTGGTGTGTGTGGCAGGTTTGAACAGAACCAGTGTAAGGGTGTGGTATGGTGGTGTGGTGTGTGGCAGGTTTGAACAGAACAAGTGTAAAGGTTTGGTGTGGTGTGTGTGGCAGGTTTGAACAGAACCAGTGTAAGGGTGTGGTGTGGTGTGGTGCGGTGTGTGACAGGTTTGAACAGAACCAGTGTAAGGGTGTGGTGTGGTGGTGTGGTGTGTGGCAGGTTTGAACAGAACCAGTGTAAGGGTGTGGTGTGGTGGTGCGGTGTGTGGCAGGTTTGAACAGAACCAGTGTAAGGGTGTGGTGGTGTGGTGTGTGGCAGGTTTGAACAGAACCAGTGTAAGGGTGTGGTGTGGTGGTGCGGTGTGTGGCAGGTTTGAACAGAACCAGTGTAAGGGTGTGGTGTGGTGGTGCGGTGTGTGGCAGGTTTGAACAGAACCAGTGTAAAGGTGTGGTGTGGTGGTGCGGTGTGTGGCAGGTTTGAACAGAACCAGTGTAAAGGTGCGGTGTGGTGGTGCGGTGTGTGGCAGGTTTGAACAGAACCAGTGTAAAGGTGTGGTGCTGTGTGTGGGCAGGTTTGAACAGAACCAGTGTAAAGGTGTGGTGGTGTGGTGTGTGGCAGGTTTGAACAGAACAAGTGTAAAGGTTTGGTGTGGTGTGTGTGGCAGGTTTGAACAGAACCAGTGTAAAGGTTTGGTGTGGTGTGTGTGGCAGGTTTGAACAGAACCAGTGTAAGGGTGTGGTGTGGTGGTGCGGTGTGTGACAGGTTTGAACAGAACCAGTGTAAGGGTGTGGTGTGGTGCGGTGTGTGGCAGGTTTGAACAGAACCAATGTAAAGGGTGTGGTGGTGCGGTGTGTGACAGGTTTGAACAGAACCAGTGTAAAGGTGTGGTGCGGTGTGTGGCAGGTTTGAACAGAACCAGTGTAAAGGTGTGGTGCAGTGTGTGGCAGGTTTGAACAGAACCAGTGTAAAGGTGTGGTGTGGTGGTGCGGTGTGTGGCAGGTTTGAACAGAACCAGTGTAAAGGTGTGGTGCGGTGTGTGGCAGGTTTGAACAGAACCAGTGTAAAGGTGTGGTGCAGTGTGTGGCAGGTTTGAACAGAACCAGTGTAAAGGTGTGGTGTGGTGGTGCGGTGTGTGGCAGGTTTGAACAGAACCAGTGTAAGGGTGTGGTGTGGTGGTGCAGTGTGTGGCAGGTTTGAACAGAACCAGTGTAAGGGTGTGGTGGTGTGGTGTGTGGCAGGTTTGAACAGAACCAGTGTAAAGGTGTGGTGTGGTGGTGTGGTGTGTGGCAGGTTTGAACAGAACCAGTGTAAAGGTGTGGTGTGGTGCGGTGTGTGGCAGGTTTGAACAGAACCAGTGTAAAGGTGTGGTGTGGTGCGGTGTGTGGCAGGTTTGAACAGAACCAGTGTAAGGGTGTGGTGTGGTGTGGTGTGTGGCAGGTTTGAACAGAACCAGTGTAAAGGATGTGGTGTGGTGGTGCGGTGTGTGGCAGGTTTGAACAGAACCAGTGTAAAGGTGTGGTGTGGTGTGTGGCAGGTTTGAACAGAACCAGTGTAAGGGTGTGATGTGGTGGTACGGTGTGTGGCAGGTTTGAACAGAACCAGTGTAAAGGATGTGGTGTGGTGGTGCGGTGTGTGGCAGGTTTGAACAGAACCAGTGTAAGGGTGTGGTGTGGTGGTGTGGTGTGTGGCAGGTTTGAACAGAACCAGTGTAAGGGTGTGGTGTGGTGGTGTGGTGTGTGGCAGGTTTGAACAGAACCAGTGTAAAGGATGTGGTGTGGTGGTGCGGTGTGTGGCAGGTTTGAACAGAACCAGTGTAAAGGATGTGGTGTGGTGGTGCGGTGTGTGGCAGGTTTGAACAGAACCAGTGTAAAGGATGTGGTGTGGTGGTGCTGTGTGTGGCAGGTTTGAACAGAACCAGTGTAAGGGTGTGGTGGTGCGGTGTGTGGCAGGTTTGAACAGAACCAGTGTAAAGGTGTGGTGTGGTGGTGCGGTGTGTGACAGGTTTGAACAGAACCAGTGTAAAAGTGTGGTGTGGTGTGTGGCAGGTTTGAACAGAACCAGTGTAAAGGTGTGGTGCTGTGTGTGGCAGGTTTGAACAGAACCAGTGTAAAGGTGTGGTGTGGTGGTGTGGTGTGTGGCAGGTTTGAACAGAACCAGTGTAAAGGATGTGGTGTGGTGGTGCGGTGTGTGGCAGGTTTGAACAGAACCAGTGTAAAGGATGTGGTGTGGTGGTGCGGTGTGTGGCAGGTTTGAACAGAACCAGTGTAAGGGTGTGGTGTGGTGTGTGGCAGGTTTGAACAGAACCAGTGTAAAGGTGTGGTGTGGTGTGTGGCAGGTTTGAACAGAACCAGTGTAAAGGTGTGGTGTGGTGTGTGGCAGGTTTGAACAGAACCAGTGTAAGGGTGTGGTGTGGTGGTGTGGTGTGTGGCAGGTTTGAACAGAACCAGTCGATCATCGTCAGTGGAGAGTCCGGGGCGGGAAAGACGGTGTCGGCCAAGTTTGCCATGCGTTACTTCGCCATGGTGGGCGGGTCCCAGGCTGACGAACAGACTCAGGTGGAGAGCAAAGTGCTGGCCTCCAACCCCATCATGGAGGTGGGGACGCTGTTTGGTTCTCCTCTCTCTCTTTGTCTGGTTTCTCTCTCGCTCACTTTCTGTCTGTGTGTGTGTGTTTGTGTGTGTGTTTGTGTGTGTTTGTGTGTGTGTGTGTGTGTCTGCTTGTCTGTCTGTCTGTTCTGTGTGTGTGTATGTGTGTGTGTGTGTGTGTGTGTGTGTGTGTGTGTGTGTGTCTGTCTGCCTGCCTGTCTGTCTGTCTCTGTCTGTCTCTCTCTCTCTTCTGTGTGTGTGTGTGTGTGTGTGTGTGTGTGTGTGTGTGTGTGTGTGTGTGTGTGTGTCTGCTTTTCTGTCTGCCTGCCTGTCTGTCTGTCTGTTTCTTCTCTGTGTGTGTGTCTGTCTGTCTGCTTGTCTGTCTACCTGTCTGTCTGTCTGTCTGTCTCTTCTCTGTGTGTGTGTGTGTGTGTGTGTGTGTGTCTGTCTGTCTGCTTGTCTGTCTGCTTGTCTGTCTGCCTGTGTGTGTGTGTGTGTGTGTGTGTGTGTGTGTGTGTGTGTGTCTGTCTCTCTCTCTTCTCTCTCTCTATTTCTCGATTAGGCATTTCTGACTTGAACGTACACCGATTTAGATAAAAGTCATGTAATGATTATGAAGTGTTATGTCCTTTGTGCAGAGCATCAAAAGAAAATGATGTGCATTTCGTTCTCTGTTGTCCAAAACTTAGCGATATTAGAGCTGAATTTATTAATCCTAAATATTACACAGATCCTTGTCTGTTCAAACTAAGTTTGTTAATGTCATGCACAAAAAACCTGATGTTATACGTAGTCTCTCTGTGTTCTTGTACAAGGCCTTCAGAGTTAGGGATATAGTCATTTATATACATACACATATACATATGTACACACACATACATATACATATACACGTACATACATACACCCACATATAATATAATGTAAAATCATCACAGGCAATATCATAGTCTCACATCACATCACCTTGATTAAGGTTTATAAACACCACAGGCAAAGTTACATGTACCATATTAAATCTGCGTATACATGATAAACTATCATGACTGTCACCCATGATTATGTTTCACACCACAAGTTGATTTCTCTTGCTGAGGCTTTGAAGCGTTGTGTTGCAGGCGATAGGCAACGCCAAAACGACGCGGAACGACAACAGCAGTCGGTTTGGCAAGTACATCGAGATCAGCTTTAACAAACAACACGCCATCATCGGTGCCAGTATGAGGACCTACCTGCTGGAGAAATCCAGGTGTGTGGTCAGCAGTCTGCTACAGTCTGTGTCTTGTGTAGTGTCCGTGAATTGAATACTGTGTTGTGCTGTGTTGTATTATGCAGTCGTTCGGATGAGACGATAAACCGAGGTCCCGTGTGCAGCATGCGCTTAGCGCACGTAGAAGAACCCACGGCAACAGAAGGGTTGTCGCTGGTAAAAATTCTGTGAGAAAAGTCCACTTCGATAGGAAAACATAAAGAAAAACTGCAGACAGGAAAAACTAAAAAAAAAAAAAAAAAAAAAGGAGGGCTCTCAGATTAGCGACGTGCTCTCCCTGGGGAGAGCAGACCAAATTTCACACAGAGGGTCTGTTGTGACAGATACAATACAATACAATACAATACAATACAATGCAATGCAATGCAATGCAATGCAATGCAGTGCAATACAATGCAATACAGTATTGTATTGTATTGTGCTCTATTGTATTGTGTTGTATCGTATTGTGTTGTATTGTATCGTATCATTTTGTATTCTATTGTATTGTGTTGTGTTCTATTGTATTGTATCATATTGTGTTCTATTGTATCGTGTTGTGTTCTATTGTGTTCTATTGTATCATATTGTGTTCTATTGTATTGTATCGTATTGTATTGCATTGCATTGCATTGTATTGTATTGTATCATATTGTGTTCTATTGTATTGTATCGTATTGTCTTCTATTGTATTGTGTTCTATTGTATTGTATCATATTGTCTTCTATTGTATTGTGTTCTATTGTATTGTACCGTATTGTCTTCTATTGTATTGTATCGTATCGTATTGTGTTCTATTTTATTGTGTTGTATTGTGTTCTGTTTTATTGTATTTCTCATTGTCTTCTATTGTATTGTGTTCTATTGTATTGTACCGTATTGTCTTCTATTGTATTGTATCGTATCGTATTGTGTTCTATTTTATTGTGTTGTATTGTGTTCTGTTTTATTGTATTTCTCATTGTCACAAGAGATGCTCTGTGTGAAATTTGGGCTGCTCTGCCCAGGGAGAGTGCATCTCCACAGTGAGGCAGCACCCTTTCTTTTTTTTTTTCTTTCTTTTTCTTTCTTTCTTCCTGCCTGCAGGTAGGTGTATCTGCTTTCCTATCAAAGTGGATTTTTCTACATCATTTTGCCAGGGACGCCTCTTTTGTTGCTGTGGGTTCTTTTCACATGTGCTGTGCTAAGCGCAGGCTGTACACGAAACCCTCAGTTTTTTTTTTCATCTTATTGGAATGACTACCATCCAGACCACCATTCAAGGTCTTGAGGAGGAGGAAGTAATAATGCTAGTGAGCATGGGATTTGATCCTGCACCCTCAAATTCTCTTGGGTTCCTTCTCTCGCTTACAAGGGACCACCACGTACGTAGGCATCTTTCAGTCTCGGAAGACTATGGAGTTGCGCTCTAGGTGTTTATTCTGGTACAGCGTCGGGTGTGGCTGGCCAGTCCGACGTGGGAATGACAGTCCCTGTGGCAGAGGGCACAGATGAAGTCTGATGCTGGTCTGTCTGCCTGGGCTGCGGTCTTTCTTCTCATTCTCTTTTCCTCGTGTTACTGAGCGAGTGTCTCTTCGAACTTGGAAAGACCTTTCTGTGCAGTCTGTTTCCATGCTGACCGTTCGAGGGCTGTTGCTTCCCAGTTGTTCTGGTCGATGTTCAAGGCTTTTAGGTCCCTCTTGCACATGTCTTTGAATCGCAGCTGTGGTCTGCCTGTGGGACGTTTTCCCTGCACAAGTTCTCCGTAGAGGAGGTCTTTAGGGATCCGTCTGTCGTCATCCATGCGCACGACATGGCCGAGCCAGTGCATACATCTCTGTTTCAGCAGCGTGTACATGCTGGTGCATCCAGCTTTTTCCAGGACAGTGTTGTTTGGGACCTTGTCCTGCCAGGTGATGTTCAGAATGCGTCGGAGGCTACGCATGTGAAAAGCATTGAGCTTACGCTCTTGTCGGGCACACACAATCCAGGACTCGCTGCCATACAGGAAAATTCTCTTGGTTCCTTCTCTTGCTTACAAGGGATCACCACTCCACCCATATACCATGAATATGTCATGGAAAAGTGCTTTCTTATTATCTGAAGATATTATTATTGTCAATTATTGTTGTTATCCCTGTGGGGATGCCACGGGTCTTTCAGTATGATTCGACGGGCACAATAGCCGAGTGGTTAAAGCGTTGGACTTTCAATCTGAGGGTCCCAGGTTCGAATCTCGGTCGGTAACAGCGTCTGGTGGGTAAGGGGTGGGTAAGGGGTGCAGACCTGCTTAGTGCCTGAACCCCCTTCGTGTGTGTACACAAGCAGAAGATCAAGAAGATCCTGTAATCCATTGTCTGCGTTCGGTGGGTTATGGAAAACAAGAACATACCCAGCAGGCACACCCCCGAAAACGGACTGTGGCTGCCTACATGGCGGGGAAAATACAGTCATACATGTAAAAGCCCACTCGTAATCATACGAGTGAACGTGGGAGTTGCAGCCCACGTACGAAGAAGAAGAAGAAGTTTGATTTGTATCCCCACGGTCTAGAAACTCTGTGCTAGAAATTTCTGCTTTTTTGTCACTCGCTTTGTGTGTGTTTTTTTCTTCTTTTTTTCTTCTTCTTCTTTCTATCATCTCTTCCTGTCTTGCTTTCTGCCTTCATGGTCCATTTACTTATATGTATTTTTTCTGGAAAGTCTTGAATATTTTTCGTTTTCTGGGCATGATGTTTGGGCATTCTTACTATTTGTATTTGTATTTGTTTTTATCACAACAGATTTCTTGGTGTGAAATTTGGGCTGCTCTCCCCATGGAGAGTGCGTCGCAACACCACAGCGCCACCCATTTATTTTTGTCTTTTTTCCTGCTT
>NC_134905.1:17928065-17943065 GCF_041734735.1 Babylonia areolata
TCTTTTTCTCTGTGTGTGATGATGCAGATGTGTTTGTGTGTGTGTGTGCATGTGCATGTGTGTGTGTGTGTGTGTGTGTGTGTTTATGTGTGTGTGTGATTATATCTTTTTCTCTGTGTGTGATGATGCAGATGTGTCTGTGTGTTCTTGTGTGTGTGTGTGTGTGTTCGTGTAGGTGTGTGTGTTTGTGTGTGTGATTAGATCTTTTGTATGTATGTGATGAAGATGATGCTGATGTGTGTGTGTGTGTGTGTGTGTGTGTGTGTGTGTGTGACACCACTCTGCCTCCCGTGTTTCTAGACCAAAGACACGGCTCTGAGCACAGTGTGCACACTGCTGGGCATCGAGGAATCTCAGCTCAGGATGTGGCTGTGCAACCGCAAGATCCAGACGGTGGGTGAGACGCTCACCAAGCCGCTCACCGAGAGTCAGGTAAGTGTGTATGTCTCTTCCGTTGGTCAGTGTTTTCACAGTCAGAGTAGTTTTGTTCTTCCGTTGGTCAGTGTTTTCACAGTCAGAGTAGTTTTGTTCTTCCGTTGGTCAGTGTTTTCACAGTCAGAGTAGTTTTGTTCTTCCGTTGGTCGGTGTTTTCACAGTCAGAGTAGTTTTGTTCTTCCATTGGTCAGTGTTTTCACAGTCAGAGTAGTTTTGTTCTTCCGTTGGTCAGTGTTTTCACTGTCAGAGTAGTTTTGTTGTTTTGTTCTTCCGTTGGTCAGTGTTTTCACTGTCAGAGTAGTTTTGTTCTTCCGTTGGTCAGTGTTTTTTTTTCACAGTCAGAGTGGTTTTGTTCTTCCGTTGGTCAGTGTTTTCACAGTCAGAGTAGTTTTGTTCTTCCGTTGGTCAGTGTTTTCACAGTCAGAGTAGTTTTGTTCTTCCGTTGGTCAGTGTTTTCACAGTCAGAGTAGTTTTGTTCTTCCGTTGGTCAGTGTTTTCACAGTCAGAGTAGTTTTGTTCTTCCGTTGGTCAGTGTTTTCACAGTCAGAGTAGTTTTGTTCTTCCGTTGGTCAGTGTTTTCACAGTCAGAGTAGTTTTGTTCTTCCGTTGGTCAGTGTTTTCACAGTCAGAGTAGTTTTGTTCTTCCGTTGGTCAGTGTTTTCACAGTCAGAGTGGTTTTTTTCTTCCGTTGGTCAGTGTTTTCACAGTCAGAGTAGTTTTGTTCTTCCGTTGGTCAGTGTTTTCACAGTCAGAGTAGTTTTGTTCTTCCGTTGGTCGGTGTTTTCACAGTCAGAGTAGTTTTGTTCTTCCGTTGGTTAGTGTTTTCACAGTCAGAGTAGTTTTGTTCTTCCGTTGGTCAGTGTTTTCACAGTGGAGTAGTTTTGTTCTTCCGTTGGTTAGTGTTTTCACAGTCAGAGTAGTTTTGTTCTTCCATTGGTCGTGTTTTCACAGTCGAGTAGTTTTGTTCTTCCGTTGGTCAGTGTTTTCACAGTCAGAGTAGTTTTGTTCTTCCGTTGGTCGGTGTTTTCACAGTCAGAGTAGTTTTGTTCTTCCGTTGGTCGGTGTTTTCACAGTCAGAGTAGTTTTGTTCTTCCGTTGGTCAGTGTTTTCACAGTCAGAGTAGTTTTGTTCTTCCGTTGGTCGGTGTTTTCACAGTCAAGAGTAGTTTTGTTCTTCCGTTGGTCGGTGTTTTCACAGTCAGAGTAGTTTTGTTCTTCCGTTGGTCAGTGTTTTCACAGTCAGAGTAGTTTTGTTCTTCCGTTGGTTAGTGTTTTCACAGTCAGAGTAGTTTTGTTCTTCCGTTGGTTAGTGTTTTCACAGTCAGAGTAGTTTTGTTCTTCCATTGGTCGGTGTTTTCACAGTCGAGTAGTTTTGTTCTTCCGTTGGTTAGTGTTTTCACAGTCAGAGTAGTTTTGTTCTTCCGTTGGTCAGTGTTTTCACAGTCAGAGTAGTTTTGTTCTTCCATTGGTCAGTGTTTTCACAGTCAGAGTAGTTTTGTTCTTCCATTGGTCAGTGTTTTCACAGTCAGAGTAGTTTTGTTCTTCCGTTGGTCAGTGTTTTCACAGTCAGAGTAGTTTTGTTCTTCCGTTGGTCAGTGTTTTCACAGTTATGTTCTTCCGTTGGTCAGTGTTTTCACAGTCAGAGTAGTTTTGTTCTTCCATTGGTCAGTGTTTTCACAGTCAGAGTAGTTTTGTTCTTCCATTGGTCAGTGTTTTCACAGTCAGGAGTAGTTTTGTTCTTCCGTTGGTCAGTGTTTTCACAGTCAGAGTAGTTTTGTTCTTCCGTTGGTCGGTGTTTTCACAGTCAGAGTAGTTTTGTTCTTCCGTTGGTCAGTGTTTTCACAGTCAGAGTAGTTTTGTTCTTCCATTGGTCAGTGTTTTCACAGTCAGAGTAGTTTTGTTCTTCCGTTGGTTAGTGTTTTCACAGTCAGAGTAGTTTTGTTCTTCCATTGGTTAGTGTTTTCACAGTCAGAGTAGTTTTGTTCTTCCGTTGGTTAGTGTTTTCACAGTTTTGTTCTTCCGTTGGTCAGTGTGTTCCATAGTTTTTGGTCAGTGTTCCATAGTTTTGTTCTTCTGTTGGTCAGTGTTCCACAGTTTTGTTCTTCCGTTGGTCAGTGTGTTCCATAGTTTTTGGTCAGTGTTCCATAGTTTTGTTCTTCCGTTGGTCAGTGTTTCACAGTTTTGTTCTTCCGTTGGTCAGTGTGTTCCATAGTTTTTGGTCAGTGTTCCACAGTTTTGTTCTTCCGTTGGTCAGTGTTCCACAGTTTTGTTCTTCCGTTGGTCAGTGTTCAGTAGTTTTGTTCTTCCGTTGGTCAGTGTTCCATAGTTTTGTTCTTCCGTTGGTTCTTCCGTTGGTCAGTGTTCCACAGTTTTGTTCTTCCGTTGGTTCTTCCATTGGTCAGTGTTCCACAGGTTTGTTCTTCCGTTGGTCAGTGTTCCATAGTTTTGTTCTTCCGTTGGTCAGTGTTCCACAGTTTTGTTCTTCCGTTGGTCAGTGTTCTGTAGTTTTGTTCTTCCGTTGGTCAGTGTTCCGTAGTTTTGTTCTTCCGTTGGTCAGTGTTCTGTAGTTTTGTTCATCCTTTGGTCAGTGTTCTACAGTCAGTGTCAGTGTTCCACGGTCAGCGTTTTGTTCTTCCGTTGGTCAGTGTTCCACAGGTTTGTTCTTCCGTTGGTCAGTGTTTCACAGTCAGTGTTTTGTTCTTCCATTGGTCAGTGTTCCACAGTTTTGTTCTTCTGTTGGTCAGTGTTCCACAGTTTTGTTCTTCTGTTGGTCAGTGTTCCACAGTTTTGTTCTTCCGTTGGTCAGTGTTGCACAGTTTTGTTCTTCCGTTGGTTCTTCCGTTGGTCAGTGTTCCATAGTTTTGTTCTTCCGTTGGTTCTTCCGTTGGTCAGTGTTCCACAGTTTTGTTCTTCCGTTGGTCAGTGTTCCACAGTTATGTTCTTCCGTTGGTCAGTGTTCCATAGTTTTGTTCTTCCGTTGGTCAGTGTTCCAGTCAGGTTTGTTCTTCCGTTGGTCAGCGTTTCACAGTTTTGTTCTTCCGTTGGTCAGTGTTCCATAGTTTTGTTCTTCCGTTGGTCAGTGTTCCACAGTTGTTCTTCCGTTGGTCAGCGTTCCACAGTTTTGTTCTTCCATTGGTAAGTGTTCCACAGTCAGTCAGTGTTTTGTGCTTTTTATTCCCCCTTTTTTAAACAGTACAATATACAAAAAGGGAAAAAAAAAGAAAAAAGTCAAATTTAAGTACAGTGATTGATTGATTAATTCAAGAGGCAGTATAGTGCATTGGTTCGAGCATTGATTCAAAGTGTCCTAGGTTCAAATCCTAGTCACAGTTCTTGGTGGGTTATGGATGGAAGTTTGCCTTACACCCCTTCATGTGTAACTCAGTTGCAAAAGATCAAATCTGCATGTCAAAGATCCAGTAATCCATGTCCGTGTTTGGTGGGTGGGGGGAATGATGAGCATAACCAGTATGCACACCCCTGAAAATGGTGTATGGCTGCCTTGATAATAATAATAATAATAATAATAATAATAATGGTACTTATATAGCGCTGAATCTTGTGCATAGACAAATCTAAGCGCTTTCGCACCAGTCATTCTCACGCACGCATAACTCTAAAACTGGAGAAACTAAAGACAAGGAAGAGGCAGGGAAGGGAGGCTATTTTGGGAAGAGGTGGGTTTTAAGGCCAGACTTGAAAGAGCTGAGTGTGGAGACTTGACGAAGCGAAAGAGGAAGTTCATTCCAATTGCAGGGTCCAGAGACAGAGAAAGAACGGCGGCCAGCAGAAGAGAGTTTGAATTTGGGTATGCGTAAGTGGAGTGGATCCGAAGCTGATCGTAGTGAGCGAGATGGAGTGTAGAGGTGAAGGCAGCTACAGAGATAGGAAGGGGCAGATCTGTGAATACATTTGTAGCATAGAGTGCTGATCTTGTACTTTATTCGGTGTGAGACAGGGAGCCAGTGGAGATGTTGCAAAAGAGGAGTGATGTGCTCATATCTTTTCTTTCTGAGGACGAGTCGAGCAGCAGAATTTTGTATGCGCTGAAGGGACTGAATGGATGAAGTAGGCAAACCAGACAATAGAGTGTTACAGTAGTCAAGGCGAGAGAGAATGAGAGAAACGACAAGTCTAGATGTTGCGTCAATGGACAGATATTTCCGGATGGAACTGATGCGCCGCAGTTGACAGTAGCAGGATTGACATGTCTGATTGATCAATTTTTGATGTGGAGGGAAGGAGAGGGTGGGTGGGAAAAAATGGTTGAACACTTCTTCTTCTTCCTTCTCCTTCTTCTTCATCGTTTGTGGGCTGCATCTCCCACATCCACTCGTATGTACATGCACAGACAAGTGGACATGCATGGGGGTTAGAACTCACAGACACCAGTGGAAAGAATGACAGAAAGAAATGATGATTTTCCAGGAGAGAGCGTGCATTGCTGCGGTGCAATGACACCAATATATTTTTTTTCTTCTTCTGCCTTTAGTCTGGAGGTAACGCATCCACCTAGGAAGCGAGAGAATCTGAGTGCACTGGTTCGAATCACGGCTCAGTCGCCGGTATATTCCCCCCACCACTAGACCTTGAGTGGTGGTCTGGACGCTAGTCATACGGATGAGACGATAAACCGAGGTCCCGTGTGCAGCATGCACTTAGTGCACATTAAAAAAACCCACGGCAACAAAAGGGTTATGCCTTGGCAAAATTCTGTAGAAAAAATCCACTTCGATAGGAAAAACAAATAAAACTGCAGGAAGGAAAAAATACAAAAAAAAGAAAAGAAAAAAGGGTGGTGCTCTCAGCGCAGCAACACGCTCTCCCTGGGGAGAGCAGCCTGAATTTCACACAAGAGAAATCTGTTGTGACAAAAGAGAGAAATGCAAATACAAATACAATATTTGGTGTCATATACTGTACCATGTGAAACTGATGCAAACTAGGCCTATTGGTTTGCTCAGCTTGGCCAAATTTCGTGCGGCTAACAGTGAAAAGACGCCCCTCTTTGCCTGGTCCGCTCTTAGCCAATCAAACGCCTCTAACAGCTATAAGCGCTGAATCATTCCTTTGGCCAAGGCTCTCCACGCCATCTTGTGAGGTTTTCGCTCTGTCTCGTCTAACGCTTTTTTTGGCTATTAAGCGTGTTCATTTGGCCTTTCCCGTTGCAGGCGAGTTTTGGGCGTGACGCCTTGGTGAAGTACATCTACTCTCAGCTGTTTGACTGGATCGTGCGGAAGATCAACAAGAGTCTGCATAGCACCGCTAAGGTGCACAAGTTCATCGGTGTGCTCGACATCTACGGGTGAGTGGGCCCCTTATATTTCACCTGCTCTGGTGGTGATGGTAGTGGTGTTATTTTTTTTTTATTTTTTTATTTTTTATTTTTTTATTTTTTGCTGCCCCATCATCTGCACCGTTTCAGTGGCATTACTCCCACGCCGCTCATTTAGATTCCCCCATACACGGCCACACCCGGGTTCGTCCGTCGCAGTTCCAGCGTCGGCAGTCCACAGGGAACCATCGATGTTAGGTCGCCTGGAGGCCACACACCAGAGGAGACCCTGCACTGCTGCTGAGTCACTTTGGTGGTGTTCAGTGGTGCCTGTTCTGATTTTACGTACTTAGGACACCACCTACTAAGCCCCCTACTAACGACAATAATGGCTTAGTCGCGGAGCCAGACTGAGTGAGCGTCCCCCCAAGAGTGGAGACCGCCACCACGTCCCTCAAACAACAGCCCCCGACGAATCCGCCGATACTGACAACATTGACAGGACTCACCCCAAGCACAGAAGTGGAGGGGTATCGAAACTGAGGTCACCATGAGAGCAGGGCATGAAAGGTGGTGTTATTTTTTTTTTTTTTTTTTTTTTTTTTTTTCTCAAGGCCTGAGTAGGTGGGTTGGGTTACGCTGCTGGTCAGGCATCTGCTTAGCAGATGTGGTGTAGAGTATATGGATTTGTCTGAATGCAGTGACGCCTCCTTGAGTTGGTGATGCTGATACTTGTCAGGAAAGTGGTGGAAATTGAGATCTGTTGTTGGGAAGCCGCTTGCTGTTTGTGTGCGGCGGGGGTGCTAGCTAGTGGTCCGTGCATTCGCGCATCATTACGACACATCATGTGAAGGATGGAGGTGTTGGAAATGTGTGTGGGGAGAGGGGGTGGGGGGACGGGGGGGGGGGGAGGCAGGGGTGTGTGGGGTGGGGAGGGTAGGGAAAGGGGTAGGTAGGGGAGAGAATGTGTACTGAATGTGTGTGTGTGTGTGTGTGTACATGTAGGGGTGTGGGATGTCTGTGCGTGTATTCCTAGATCAAGTGTGTGGGTTAGTCTGTACTCCGTGTCATTTGCATGACCTGTATACGTGGATGTGGATGCGGATGCGGGGTGCGTATAGGCGTGTTGACGCACGTGCGTGTGTGTGTGTGTGTGTGTGTGTGTGTGTGTGTGTGTGTGTGTTGTAGGGATGCATTGTCTAGGGGGCATCACAGGTGGGCAGGTGGCGGTTTCTAGTGATCATTTGCCATGAGTGTATTCTGGCATATGCTTCCGTGTGTGTGTGTGTGTGTGTGTGTGGAGGGTTGGGGGTGTGGTGTGGTGAGGGGGAGTTATTGAGATGGGAGGCAGAGAGTGGGGAATAAAATGTAAAGTGCTGAGAGCAGTATTTTTGGAGAAATGTGCAATATAGATATCCATTGATAGCATTATTATTATTATTATTATTATTATTATCGTTTGATGAAGGATGGTCTTTGTACTCTGCTTTACCATTATTATTATTATTATTATTATTATTGTTTGATGAAGGATGGTCTTTGTACGCTGCTTTACCATTATCTTCATCTCAAAATAAAAGGCTGTAACGGGTTGGGTAAAAATGGTCATGCATGTAAATACATGTCCACTGGCACATTATGAGTGAAGGTGGGATAGCTTTGAACTGTTTGTTGACAAATTTCTTTTTATGTTTGTAACATATAATCACATCAGCTTTGAGTGGTTGTATTTACAAATTTGAACAGTTTGAGCAATTTTTGTTTGCTTCTTCTTCTGCGTTCACTCGTATGCACACGAGTGGGTTTTTACGTGTATGACCGTTTTTACCCCACCATGTAGGCAGCCATACTCCGTTTTCGGGGGTGTGCATGCTGGGTATGTTCTTGTTTCCATAACCCACCGAACGCTGACATGGATTACAGGATCTTTAACGTGCGTATTTGATCTTCTGCTTGCATATACACACGAAGGGGGTTCAGGCACTAGCAGGTCTGCACATATGTTGACCTGGGAGATCATAAAAATCTCCACCCTTTACCCACCAGGCGCCGTCACCGTGATTCGAACCCGGGACCCTCAGATTGACAGTCCAACGCTTTAACCACTCGGCTATTGCGCCCGTCAATTTTTGTTTGCAAATTATACTTTCAGGTTTGAAACGTTCGAAATCAACAGCTTTGAGCAGTTCTGCATCAACTACGCCAATGAGAAACTACAACAGATCTTTAATATGGTGAGTAAGCGACTGATTAAGGCAGTGCAAAAGAGACCAAAATGATGATTTTTTTTATGATTTGGGTTTTTGATGGATTTTGATTCTTGAACATCTCTTCTATCATATGCATAAGTTTTTTCCCACTGTAAAGATGTCTTTAACAATGAAAAAATTGCCAATAAAGATTGCTTGCTGAATCAGGAAAGTGTTCGTTAATAATTTTTTTGTTCAATTTCGACGCAAGTCGTCAAGTTTCTGGCCTTGACAACATACCTTGGACTTGCTCAATGATGAGTAAACCTACAGCTATGAGACGTTGCATGATTGTTTTATGACTTGTTATTGAAGTTTTGTCACAAGTATGTATGAAAATATTCTCTGGGTTTTAATTCATAGCAGTTCCAATCTTTTTACCCATTGTAAATTTTGAGGATTTCGCAATACCCAAAATTTCAAAAATTCATAAATAGTACAATAATTGAAGAATCAACACAATCTCACATGCAAATGAAGATAATGTCATTGTGTATCAAGTCCACATAACAAAAAGTGTCTGCATGCACCACATGGACCACCACAAACCCGATTTCTTTGATACATTGTTTGGTGGCCATTTTGATTTGTTTCCATAGCATTGGGTATTCACAGAAATCTAAGAACACTTTTTTTGTGATCCACAAGTGATGATACACCTAGTAGACAAAAAAAAAAGAAAAAAAAAGAGAGATATAGTCGGAGAGAAAAAAAAAGTCGTTATTTGACTGTAGTGTCTGGCCTTAATGTACTGATTCAAATGATTTGCTGGCGGTCTTGTATTTGTAGTTCTTTTTATCACAACAGATTTCTCTGTGTGAAATTTGGGCTGCTCTCCCCAGGGAGAGCATGTCGCTACACTGCAGCGCCACCCATTTTTTTGTATTTTTTCCTGCATGGAGTTTTATTTGTTTTAACTATCGAAGTGGATTTTTCTACAGAATTTTGCCAGGACAACCCTTTTCTTGCCGTGGGTTCTTTTACGTGCGGTAAGTGCATGCTGCACACGGGACCTCGGTTTATCGTCTCATCCGAATGACTAACGTCCAGACCACCACTCAAGGTCTAGTGGAGGAGGAGAAAATATCAGTGGCTGAGCCATGATTCGAACCAGCACGTTCAGATTCTCTCACTTCCTAGGCGGACGCGTTACCTCTAGGCCATCACTCCACTTATTGTGGCCTTGTAATGATAGCGATAACAACAGCGGTGACAATGTGTGGTTACAGCATGTCTTCAAGCTGGAACAGGAGGAGTACGTGCGTGAGGCGATCGAGTGGTCCTTCATCGATTTCTATGACAACCAGCCCTGCATCGACCTGATTGAGAGCAAACTGGGCATTCTGGACCTGTTGGACGAGGAGTGCAAGGTATGTGTGTGTGTGCGTTTGTATTTGTGTACATGTGTATTATGCAAGGTATGTGTGTGTGTGTGTGTGTGTACGTTTGTATTTGTGTACACGTGTATTTGAACTTCTGTGGGTGTATGTGTCTGTGCATGTGTGACGTTTTCCGAATGGTAGATGACAGTGTATGTACAAATTTGTATGTGTGATGCGTTCCAAATGCCGAAAGGGTAGACAACACAGTGTGTAGAAAATGTGTGACTTGTTCCAGATCCCCATGTATGAGGGCGTGAGAGTAATGCCACTGAAACGGTGCAGATGATGAGGCAGAAAAAAAGGAGAAAAAAAAGCATGTGTCATGTTCCAGATAGTAGACAACACAGTGTGTACAAAACATGTGACATGTCCCAGATGCTGAAAGGGTAGACAACACAGTGTGTACAAAACATGTGACATGTCCCAGATGCTGAAAGGGTAGACAACACAGTGTGTACAAAACATGTGACATGTTCCAGATGCCGAAAGGGTCAGACGGCAACTGGTGCCAGAAGCTGTATGACAAGCACCTGAAGAAAGCCAAGCACTTTGAGAAGCCGCGCACGTCCAACAAGGCGTTCATCATCCACCACTTTGCCGACAAGGTGGAGTACTCCGCTGACGGCTTCCTGGAGAAGAACAGAGACACTGTGCTGGAGGAACAGATCAACATCCTCAAAGCTAGCCAGGTGAGACAGTGATCAGGCCAGGTGAGATGGTGATCTGGCCAGGTGAGTGAGTGATCTGGCCAGGTGAGAGTGAGTGTTCTGGCCAGGTGAGAGTGAGAGTGATCTGGCCAGGTGAGAGTGAGAGTGATCTGGCCAGGTGAGACTGATCTGGCCAGGTGAGAGTGAGAGTGATCTGGCCAGGTGAGAGTGATCTGGCCAGGTGAGAGTGATCTGGCCAGGTGAAAGTGAGAGTGATCTGGCCAGGTGAGAGTGATCTGGCCAGGTGAAAGTGAGAGTGATCTGGCCAGGTGAGAGAGTGATCTGGCCAGGTGAGAGAGTGATCTGGCCAGGTGAGAGTGAGAGTGATCTGGCCAGGTGAGAGAGTGATCTGGCCAGGTGAGAGTGAGAGTGATCTGGCCAGGTGAGAGTGATCTGGCCAGGTGAGAGTGATCTGGCCAGGTGAGAGTGAGAGTGATCTGGCCAGGTGAGAGTGATCTGGCCAGGTGAGAGTGATCTGGCCAGGTGAGAGTGATCTGGCCAAGTGAGAGTGAGAGTGATCTGGCCAGGTGAGAGTGAGAGTGATCTGGACAGGGTGAGAGTGATCTGGCCAGGTGAGAGTGAGAGTGATCTGGCCAGGTGAGAGTGATCTGGCCAGGTGAGAGTGAGAGTGATCTGACCAGGTGAGAGTGAGAGATCTGGCCAGGTGAGAGTGAGAGTGATCTGGCCAGGTGAGAGTGAGAGTGATCTGGCCAGGTGAGAGTGATCTGGCCAGGTGAGAGTGAGAGTGATCTGGCCAGGTGAGAGTGATCTGGCCAGGTGAGAGTGAGAGTGATCTGGCCAGGTGAGAGTGAGAGTGATCTGGCCAGGTGAGAGTGAGAGTGATCTGGCCAGGTGAGAGTGAGAGTGATCTGGCCAGGTGAGAGTGATCTGGCCAGGGTGAGAGTGTTCTGAGAGAGTGATCTGGCCAGGTGAGAGTGATCTGAGAGAGTGATCTGGCCAGGTGAGAGAGTGATCAAAGCCAGACAGTGATCTGCCAAAGGTGATAGAGTAATCCTGCTTAGGTGAGAGAATGATCAAAGCTAGCTGTGAGTAGAGTGATCTGGCCAGTTGAGAGTGATCTGGCCTGGCGAGAGAGTAATCTGGCCAGGTGAGACAGTAATTTGGCCAGGTGAAAGAGTGATCTGCCAAGGGTGAGAAAGTGATCAAAGCCAGCTAAGTGAGAGAACGATCTGGCCAGGTGAGAGAAAGATTTTGTGTGTGTGTGTGTGTGTGTGTGTTACAGTAAAATGTGTGTGTGTCACACCTGTGCGCACAATGTTCGTGTCACATCTGTGTACATGATGTGTGCGTCACACCTGGGCACTGTGTACATGTGTTGCAGTAAGATGTGTGTGTGTGTTTGTGTCACACCTGTGCACTGTGTACCTGTGTTGCAGTAAGATATGTGTGTGTTTGTGTCACACCTGTGCACTGTGTACCTGTGTTGCAGTAAGATGTGTGTGTGTGTTTTTGTCACACCTGTGCACTGTGTACCTGTGTTGCAGTAAGATATGTGTGTGTTTGTGTCACACCTGTGCACTGTGTACCTGTGTTGAAGTAAGATGTGTGTGTGTGTTTGTGTCACACCTGTGCACTGAGTACCAGTGTTGCAGTAAGATATGTGCGTGTTTGTGTCACATCTGTGCACTGTGTACCTGTGTTGCAGTAAGATGTGTGTGTGTTTGTGTCACACCTGTGCACTGTGTACCTGTGTTGCAGTAAGATGTGTGTGTGTGTTTGTGTCACACCTGTGCACTGTGTACCTGTGTTGCAATAAGATACGTGTGAGTTTGTGTCACATCTGTGCACTGTGTACCTGTGTTGAAGTAAGGTGTGTGTGTCACATCTGTGCACTGTGTACCTGTGTTGCAGTAAGATGTGTGTGTGTGTTTGTGTCACATCTGTGCACTGTGTACCTGTGTTGCAGTAAGATGTGTGTGTGTGTTTTTGTCACACCTGTGCACTGTGTACCTGTGTTGCAGTAAGATATGTGTGAGTTTGTGTCACACCTGTGCACTGTGTACCTGTGCTGCAGTAAGATGTTTGTGTTACACCTGTGCACTGTGTACCTGGGTTGAAGTAAGGTGTGTGTGTGTGTTTGTGTCACACCTGTGCACTGCGTACCTGTGTGGCAGTAAGGTGTGTACACGTTTGTGTCACACCTGTGCACTGTGTACCTGTGTTGCAGTATGAACTGGTGGCGGAGCTGTGTCTGGAAGGGGAGGCTGCGGCAGCGGCAGCAGGCGGGGGTCGCAAGAGGTCACAGTCCACCACACAGCCTGTCCGCGCACAGCCCAAGGCCGGCAGTAAACAGCACAAGAAAACAGTTGGCTCACAGGTGTGTGTACTGCTGTTGTGCTTTCGTTGTGGTTGTAGTTGTTGTAGTAGTAGTAGTAGTAATAGTGTAGCACAAGAACAGCAGAGGTAAAACAGCTCACAGGTCTGTTTTCAGCTGTCCTTGTGGTGGTGGTTGTTGATAAAGATGATAAGACTATCAGTGATATTTGTGGTGTGACCGTATTTCACTGTCTGACAATTTTGTATATTCTCTATGCATTAGTTCCCAGGTTGAACCTATGTGTGATGCTTCTTCGTTTCACTTTACATGTTGACACTGACTTCTGTTTTGTACCCATGAAGATTGTTTTTTTTGGGTTTTTTTTAATGAGAGGCTTTCCCATCCTAGTAGTATGCCCTTTCTTATAGTCTAATGAGAAGCGTGAGCGAAGGAAGCAGGGCTCAACTTCTGGAGACGTTTTCCCTAGCTGTAACACCTGTGGGAAGTGCTGCGCATCCAGAATCGGCCTCTTCTCCCATATGAGGACACACAGCGACAGATAAGCCTGCCTGCCTACTCATCCGTCGGACCAACGGGAGACCCCATCATTCTAATACAGATAGAGAGGACAGACAGTGACAGACAGACAGACAGACAGAAAGACATTCTAGTGATTTGGGTGATTTTGTTCACATCCTTGTTTGAATGTAAGCATTGATAGGATATGTGTACCTTGCCATTCATGGGAAAGCAGAACCCTTGTTATCCCATTCTCTCTCGCCTTGACTACTGTAGCTCTCTATTGTCTGGTTTGCCTGCTTCATCCATTCAGTCCCTTCAGCGCATACAAAACTCTGCTGCCCGACTCGTCCTCAGAAAGAAAAGATCTGAGCACATCACTCCTCTTTTGCAACATCTCCACTGTCTCCCTGTCTCACACCGAATAAAGTACAAGATCAGCACTCTATGCTACAAATGTATATTCACAAATCAGCCCCTTCCTATCTCTGTGGCTGCCTTCACCTCTACACTCCATCTTGCTCACTACGATCAGCTTCGGATCCACTTTATTTACGCATACCCAGATTCAAACTCTCGACTGTTGGTTGCCGTTCTTTCTCTGTCTCTGAACCTTGCAATTGGAATGAACTTCCTCATTCGCTTTGTCAAGTCTCCACACTCAGCTCTTTCAAGTCTAGCCTTAAAACCCACCTCTTCCCAAAATAGCCTCCCTTCCTTGCCTCTTCCTTGTCTTCAGTTTCTCCAGTTTTAGATTTATACGTGTGTGAGAATGACTGGTGCAAAAGCGCTTTGATTTGTCTATGCACAAGATTCAGCGCTATATAAATACCATTATTATTATCATTATTATTAATAATGATATATTGTACTTATATGGCGCAAACTCCCTGTAGATGGGCTTCAAGCGCCTCACATGAAACAGTACATGAAATTACACAACAGTGCATTATAACACACAAGAGCACATGAAGACACAGTAGTGGAAAAATAAAAGTGGAGTGATGGCCTTGAGGTAACGCGTCCGCCAAGGAAGCGAGAGAATCTGAGTGCGCCGGTTCGAATCACGGCTCAGCCGCCGATTTTTTCTCCCCCTCCACTAGACCTTGAATGGTGGTCTGGATGCTAGTCATTCGGATGAGACGATAAACCGAGGTCCTGTGTGCAGCATGCACTTAGCGCACGTAAAAGAACCCTCGGCAACAGAAGGGTTGTTCCTGGCAAAATTCTGTAGTAAAATCCACTTCAATAGGAAAAACAAATAAAACTGCACGCAGGAAAAAAAAAAAAAAAAAGGGTGGTGCTGTAATGTAGCGATGCGCTCTCCCTGGGGAGAGCAGCTGGAATTTCACACAGAGAAATCTGTTGTGATAAAATGAAATCCAAATCCAAATCCAAATACAACAAAATCTGTAACCACCAATGCAATACTACAAATTCACACACAAAGTGAAAGAAGACAATGTTTCCCAATGTGTCACAGTTCCGGGACTCCCTGATGATGCTGATGGAGACGCTGAACGCCACCACGCCTCACTACATCCGCTGCATCAAACCCAACGACACCAAGGAAGCGTTCAAGTAAGTACCTGGCTACTGTTCATTCAGAGTAATAGTGATGGCTGCAGTAGCCGAGTGGTTAAAGCATTGGACTTTCAATCTGAGGGTCCTGGGTTTGAATCACGGTGATGGCGCCTGGTGGGTTAAGGGTGGAGATTTTTACGATCTCCCAGGTCAACATTATGTGCAGACCTGCTAGTGCCTGAACCCCCTTCTTGTGTATATGCAAGCAGAAGATAAAATACTCACGTTAATGATCCTGTACTCCATGTCAGCGTTTGGTGGGTTATGGAAACAAGAACATACTCAGCATGCACGCCCCCGAAAGCGGAGTATGGCTGCCTGCATGGCGGGGTAAAAATGGTCATACAGGTAGAAGCCCACTCGTGTGCATACGAGTGAACATGGGAGTTGCAGTATACGAACGCAGAAGAAGAAGAAGTAATGGTCACATCAAGGAAGCATTCAAGTAAGTACCTGGCTGCTGTTCATTTGGAGTAATGGTCCTTGATTTTGTCTGGACATCCGTAACCAATCAGAAACAAGGATTGTTATTGTCTGCGACACAACACACCACCCAACGACACCAAGGAAGT
>NC_134905.1:17948065-17955565 GCF_041734735.1 Babylonia areolata
GCACTTAAAGATGTATGGTGGACATGTATGTCCCAAAAAAAGTGAACCGCTTTTTGACAAGTATTTTCTCAGTGATAGAGAAACCAAATTCATTAAAAATTTTCACACAGCAACGTTAGGCTATCATCAGTAAGCCTGCAAAATATCTAAAAGTTAGGACGCAAATTATGCAAGTACTGTCAAATTCAAAACAGCATGTCAAAAAATCCAATATCAGAGGAAAACCCTCCATCATCCTCCATGACTAAACGAAGCCATTTCTTCCAAGCAGAAATGCTTTTATGCATTTCTTCCACTGATATCTCCTCCCATGACATAATTATCTCTATCACTGAGAAAGTACTTGTCAAAAAGCGGTTCACTTTTTGGGGGGACACCCGATATATGCACTCAGGGAGGTATGGTGAACTCTTGTATGCACTCAAGGAAGTATGGTAGACACTTGTATGCAACGAAGGAGGTATGGTTGACACTTGTATGCACTCAAAGAGGTGTGGTAGACACTTGTTTGCACTCAAAGAGGTATGGTAGACACTTGTATGCACTCAAAGAGGTGTGGTAGACACTTGTATGCACTCAAGGAGGTATGGTTGACACTTGTATGCACTCAAGGAGGTAAGGTAGACACTTGTATGCACTCAAGGAGGTACGGTAGACACTTGTACGCACTCAAGGAGGTATGGTAGACACTTGTATGCAACGAATGAGGCATGGTAGACACTTGTATGCACTCAAGGAGGTAGAGTAGACACATGCACACACATGTATGCACTCAAGGAGGTACGGTAGACATGCACACACATGTATGCACTGAAGGGGGTACAGTAGACACATTCACACACATGTATGCACTCAAGGAGGTACAGTGGACACATTCACACACATGTATGCACTCAAGGAGGTACAGTAGACACATTCACACACATGTATGCACTCAAGGAGGTACAGTAGACACATTCACACACGTTGGCACTCAAGGAGGTACAGTAGACACATGCACACACATGTATGCACTCAAGGAGGTACAGTAGACACATGCACACACATGTATGCACTCAAGGAGGTACAGTAGACACATGCACACACATGTATGCACTCAAGGAGGTAGAGTAGACACATGCACACACATATATGCACTGAAGGGGGTACGGTGGACACAAGTTTCAAGTTTCAAATTTCCTTTCACTCCTGTTGGAGTATGGAGGATTACTACAAAATAATGATTTCATGACCGTAACAAACATTTCCAAATGCATGATGATGTCACATAAAAGTTGAGAAAACACAAATGTTTCTTAACCCCCCAAATGTATCTGGACAACATTTGCATATTTAATCAAATTACTTACAGTTAAAATGAATTTTTTGCCTCCTTTCAGCATGTCACAAAATTTTTTTTTTTTAAACTGATTTTGGAGACAAATATTTTTTAGGAACACATCTATTTCACAATTGGGATATTACAAACTCATCCCCAATCACAGACGTGTTACAAACCTTTCATAGCTGTAACTCTCGTGGTATGCCTTTGTGTAAAACAAACATTTATTACTCGACTCTGGAGAATGCCTCCATGGATTTTGAAAATTATGTTGACATTCTTGCAGAAAGATTCCCTCTCTAAGAAGGATTGAGCATCCCAAACACAGTCATACTCTGTTTCTGTCAAAATTTGTCTGATATTGCTCATCCATTTTGAAGAATAGATGCATGCCTCCACACACACACACGCATGCCTTCACACATGCATGCATGCCTTCACACACACATGCATGCCTTCACACACACACATGCATGCCTTCACACACACACACATATGCATGCCTTCACACACATGCATGCCTTCACACACACACACACACGCATGCCTTCACACACACACACACACATGCATGCCTTCACACACATGCATGCCTTCACACATGCATGCACATAAAAGAAGAAGAACACAACCTGTTTGTCAGAAACATCACAGTGAAATAAAGAAAGAAATCTTTCCTACATCCAGTTATACAGATATCATAATATATGTCTGTTATATTGAAACTTTTTTTTTTAAGTCCTTTGTAAATTTTAGGGGAATGCAGTAACATTTTTCCCTACATCCAGTTATGCAAATGTCATATATGTCTCTCATATTAAAACTTTTTTAAAGTCCTTTAGATTTTAGAAGAAAAACATTAAGATATCTCTTATATTAAAACACTTTTCTAGTGTCCTTTGTAAATTTCAGAAGAATACATTAACATTTCTAACCACGAGAGGAAAGAAAGTTGTTGACTGATTTGTTGTCGTGTGTGATTTCAGAAAAGCGTCATTTTTGCGTCGAACCAAATCTGCGACACGTATACAGACCATGTGGCGCTGCTTCAGAGAACGCAAACGCTACACGGCTGTCTTCAGTGCCGTCATGGTGCTGCAGGTATGGTACTGGGCTTCAGTTGTTTTCTTCTGTTTTCTTAACTCACTCAGTACGGCCAGTCCTCTCTTCTCCTCTACACAGACCCCTCGGATGTCCAGTGGGTGTCTGAATGACCCAACCTTTAGCTTCCGTCGTCAGAATTGTGGTATTCTTTGTCAACATTCACGTCTTCAGTATAAGAGCCTTCCGCTTGCAATATTTTGATGACTTTCAATCGGTTTGAGTTTATGACGGGCGCAATAGCTGAATGGTTAAAGCGTTGAACTTTCAGATGGTTTGAGTTTATGATGGGCGTAATAGCTGAATGGTTAAAACGTTGGACTTGCAGTCGATTTGAGTTTATGACAGGCGCAATAGCCGAATGGTTGAAGCGTTGGACTTTCAGTCGGTTTGAGTTTATGATGGGCGCAATAGCCGAATGGTTAAAGCGTTGGACTTTCAGTCCGTTTGAGTTTATGACAGGTGCAATAGCCGAATGGTTGAAGCGTTGGACTTTCAGTCGGTTTGAGTTTATGATGGGCGCAATAGCCGAATGGTTAAAGCGATGGACTTTCAGTCGGTTTGAGTTGATGACGTGTGCATTCGCTGAATGGTTAAAGCGTTGGACTTTCAAACAGTTTGAGTTGATGACGTGTGCATTCGCTGAATGGTTAAAGCGTTGGACTTTCAAACAGTTTGAGTTTATGATGGGCGCATTCGCTGAATGGTGAAAGCAATGGACTTTAAGTCGGTTTGAGTTTATGACGGGCGCAGTAGCCGAATAGTTAAAGCGTTGAACTTTAAGTCGGTTTGAGTTTATGATGGGCGCATTAGTGAAGAGTTAAAATGTTGGACTTTCAATCGGTTTGAGTTTATGTCGGGCGCAGTAGCTGAATGGTTAAAGCGTTGGACTTTCGATCTGAGGGTCCCGGGTTCGAATCTTGGTGAGAGTGTCTGGTGTGTAAAGGGTGGAGATTTTTCCGCTCTCCCAGGTCAACATATGTTCAGACCTGCTTAGTGTCTGAACCCCCCTTCATGTGTATACGCGAGCAGAAGATCACACACACGCACACCACACAAAAACACACACACACACACACACAACACACACACACAAACACACACACACACACACACACACACACACACTATTTACAAAACAACATGTACAGCATGCCGTGCTGTGTCTGTCAGGCCCACATACGGGCGCGGCAGGCGCGGCAGCAGTATCGGGGACTGCTGGAGGCCCACAAGGCCACGGTCATCCAGACCAATGTCCGCGCCTACCTGGCTCGCCGACGCTTCCGCCGGGTCATGCGCGGCATCGTCCTGGTGCAGAGCCACTACCGGCGCCGCAAGGCTCGTCTGCAGCTCAAACTTCTCAAGGTGTGTGGTCTGTGTGTGTGTCCGTGTGTGTCCGTGTGTGTATTTGACAGTATAATCAAGTCTCATCTGCAGCTCAAACTTTTCAAAGGTGTGTGTGTCTGTATGTGTATCTGTGTGTGTATTTGACAGTATAATCAAGGCTGGGCTGCAGGTCAGACTTCTCAAGGTGTGTGGTCTTTGTGTGTGTCTGTGTGTGTGTGTGTCTGTCTGTGTGTGTCTGTGTGTGTATTTGACAGTATAATCAAGTCTCGTCTGCATCTCAAACTTTTCAAAGGTGTGTGGTCTGTGTGTGTCTGTGTGTGTGTATAATCAAGGATTGTCTGCAGCTCAAACTGCTCAAGGTGTGTGTGGTCTGTATGTGTGTCTGTGTGTCTGTATAATCAAGGCTCGTCATCATCTGAAACTTTTCAAGGTGTGTTGTCTGTGTGTGCGTGTCTGTATGTGTCTGTGTGTGTATTTGACAGTATAATCAAGGCTCGTCTGCAGCTCAAACTTTTCAAGGTGTGTGGTCTGTGTATGTCTGTGTGTTTGTATGTGTCTGTATGTGTCTGTGTGTGTCTGTGTGTCTCTATAATCAAGGTTTGTCTGCAGTTCAAACTTCTCAGGGTGTGTGGTCTGTGTGTGTCTGTATGTGTCTGTGTGTATTTGACAGTATAATCAAGGCTCGTCTGCAGCTCAGACTTCTCAAGGTGTGTGGTCTGTGTATGTGTCTGTATGTGTCTGTCTGTGTCTGTGTGTCTCTGTATGTGTCTGTGTGTGTATTTGTCATACAATCAAGTCTCGTCTGCATCTCAAACTTTTCAAAGGTGTGTGGTCTGTGTGTGTCTGTATGTGTCTGTGTGTGTGTATAATCAAGGATCGTCTGCAGCTCAAACTTCTCAAGGTGTGTGTGGTCTGTATGTGTGTCTGTATAATCAAGGATCGTCTGCAGCTCAAACTTCTCAAGGTGTGTGTAGTCTGTATGTGTGTCTGTATGTGTCTGTGTGTGTATTTGACAGTATAATCAAGTCTCGTCTGCAGCTCAAACTTTTCAAGGTGTGTGGTCTGTGTGTGTGTCTGTGTGTGTGTCTGTGTGTATTTGACAGTATAATCAAGTCTCGTCTGCAGCTCAAACTTTTCAAGGTGTGTGGTCTGTGTGTGTGTCTGTGTGTGTGTCTGTGTGTGTATTTGACAGTATAATCAATCATGATTATGATGATGATGATGATGATGGTGATGACGATGAAGATGATGATGATGATGATGATGACGACGATAGACGATAGACGATGACGACGATGACGATGATGATGACGCGGTGTGTTGCAGATCGAGGCCAAGTCCGTGGAGCACATCAAGGTGGTCAACAAAGGTCTGGAGAACAAGATCATCGAGTTGCAGCAGCGGCTGGATGAAAGGGTGGGTGGACGGTGACTTTGACACCGGCACCAGTTGAATACAGTACAGCATGGCTCAGTATAGTATACACAGTACATATAGTACAGCTCAGTACAATATTGTTCATCGTTGTGCAGAACGGTATAATATAATACAGTACAATACAGTGCGGAACAATACGATACAGTGTAGTTCAGTACATATAGTACAGAACAGTACAATACAGTACAATATAGTACAGAACAGTACAATATAGTACAGAACAATACATACAGTACAATACAGTACAATATAGTACAGAACAGTACAATATAGTACAATATAGTACAGAACAGTACAATATAGTACAGAACAGTACATACAGTACAATACAGTACAATATAGTATAGAACAGTACAATATAGTACAGAACAGTACATACAGTACAATACAGTACAATATAGTATAGAACAGTACAATATAGTACAGAACAGTACAATACAGTACAATATAGTACAGAACAGTACATACAGTACAATACAGTACAATATAGTATAGAACAGTACAATATAGTACAGAACAGTACATACAGTACAATACAGTACAATATAGTATAGAACAGTACAATATAGTACAATATAGTACAGAACAGTACAATATAGTACAGAACAGTACAATACAGTACAATATAGTACAGAACAGTACAATATAGTACAGAACAGTACAATACAGTACAATATAGTACAGGACAGCACAATATAGTACAGCACAGTACAATACAGTACAATATAGTACAGAACAGTATAGTACACTACAATTTAGTACAGAACAATACAGTACAATACAGTGAGGAACAATACAATACAATACAGTATAGTACAGTACATATAGTACAGAACAGTACAATATAGTACAGCACAGTACAATACAATACAGTACAGTATAGTACAGTAATATATTACAGCACAGTACAGTATAGTACAGAAATATAGTACAGCATAGTACAATACAGTACAGGATGATGAAGACGTTGACTAAAGTATCTGCAGTGAAGAAAGCAACCAGCAAGAAGGTATTGATAGTGACTCAGCTTCCGAGAATAGCGAAGAGGGACGGGGGGTGGGCGTCCACATGACGTGAGGAGAGGGTTCAATTGGTCAAGTACAGTGAGTTTCATTCAGTTACTTTATGTTTTGTATTTTTTGTGATTTTTTTTTCCTAACCCTAACAAATGGGTCGTCTGTAGGGAAAAGCAAGGGAGAAAACTATTCGTTCGGAGTGAGTTAACCCTTTCACTGCCAGTCAATTTAGAGTACAAAATTCCCTTGTGGTATAATCACAGAAAAGACAGTGGCAAAGAATAGCTGGGGATTCCCCCTGCGATGTATAGAAGATATGGCCTATCTTACCACCGAACATTAAGAGCAGTAGGTTCATGGATAACAGACCAATGAACGGTCACCTTTCAGTGACATGGGACCTCTACCACGCCTGTGCATAAATGCGAGCTTGGCGTTGAAAGGGTTAAAAGCCATCTTTAACCCTTTGAGCCCTGAGTTCCTGAGCAGTTTTAACCCTTCTGCCTGAGCTCCTGAGCCAAAATTTGCAAATAATTGGTATTTAATGTGTCACACGGCAGATATAAAAAGAGTGCCCTGACCACCGCTTTACCAGTGGTAGAGAAAAATGACATAATGCCTAGCCACCGGTTGAGCGGTGCGTAAACACTTGTCGTGTTTTGCTATTGGTTGACTTATACTGAAATCGATCTTTTTTATCCAAAGCATATGCACAAAACGCAGTGAAAAGGCGCGGCCATTTTGGTACTACATTCGCTGACGTCAGAATATTACAGTTTTTCTGATTGGCTCTTCAGTATGTCAACCAACAGCAAAACATGACACAAGTCTTTACGCACCGCTCAGCCGGTGTCTAGGCATTATGTCATTTTTCTCTACTCCCACCGGTAAAGCGGTGGTGGTCAGGGCTCAAAGAGTTTTAAATACCAATTATTTGCAAAATTTTGGCTCAGGAGCTCAGGCAAAAGGGTTAAAATTGCTCAGGAACTCAGGGCTCAAAGGGTTAAGAACAGTGCGACACACCTTACCCCTGTCTCTGTCCCCGCCCCCCCCCCCCTCCCCAGGCGAAGGAGATGAACGAGATGAAGCACAAAGAGGTGGAGATGGCCGCCATGCAGACGGAGATAGCTCGCCTCAAGTCGTCGGAGGAGGAGGCCAGCGTCACGTCCAACAAGGTGACCAGCATGGAGGACGAACTGGCGCGACTGAAAGCCGAGCTGGCCCGCGTCAGCAAGGAGAGAGACACTGCCGTCAAGGAGAAGGAAGACATGATGAAGG
>NC_134905.1:17960565-17980565 GCF_041734735.1 Babylonia areolata
CGGTTGTCTGTGTGTTTGTGTGTCTGTGTGTCCGTGGTAAACTTTAACATTGACATTTTCTCTGCAATTGCTTTGTCAGTTGACACCAAATTAGGCATAAAAATAGGAAAAATTCAGTTCTTTCCAGTCATCTTGTTTAAAACAATATTGCACCTCTGGGATGGGCACAAAAAAAAAAAAATGAAGTCTAATTATATGCAAACTGCATTTACTGTTATATTTATATTTTTTGTATTCTCTAAACTTGGCACTTTGATCTGATATTCTGACCCAGCAACAAGAGCAGTCATTATTTTCTTTTCTTTTTTTCAAACAGCATGCAAGTTTTATTTATTTTGCAAATGTTTTGGTGCAGATAGTAAAAAAGGGAAATTACTCTGTAATTAATGCTAGGGGACTTAATTTGCCACAAGTGAGTCTTGAAGGCCTTGCCTCTCTTGTTGTCGTGTGGTTTGTCTATATGTAAGTTTGTTTTTTTTGTGTGTGTCTATCTCTAATCTTCATGTAAATCTTTCTCATTTTAAGTTTTTGTGTTCGTATGTGTACATGAGTAGTTTGTGTGTGTTTATGTGTTTGTGAGAGTGTTTTTGTGACTGTGTGTTAATGTGTATTTGTGGAGAGCATGTATATGAGTTTATGTGTATGTGTTTGGTGGTAGGGGGGGGATGTGATATGTGTTTTTATGTGTGATTATGTGTGTCTGATGGTTGGTGCTGTCCGACATTATAACCCAAACCATGGCCTTGTGACTGTTGTCTGTGCTTCACCACCACCACCACCACCACCACCACCACCCCACACACAGAGGGCGGAGAACATCGACGTGGGCCTGGTGCTGAAGCTGCAGAACAAGGTGAAGGTTCTGGAGAAGGAGAGGGAGCGGCTCAACGAGCGGCTGGAGAGGTTTGAGGAGGATGGAACCCAGCCCGGCACCATCGGCTCTGGATCCGCCATGGACACGCTGAAGGTGGGTGTGTTTGTGTGTGTGGGGAAGGGGTGGGGGGGGCAGTGGGGGGGGGGGGGGGGGGGGGGGGGGGGGTTAGAGTGTGTGTTTGTGTGTGTGGGCGTGCATTTCAATCAAACTGAAACTCTATGTGTGTGTGTGTGTGTGTGTGTGGGTGTATGTGTGGGCGTGCATTTCAATCAAACTGAAACACTGTATATATGTGTGTGTGTGTGTGTTTGGGCGTGTGTGTGTGTATGTGTGGGTGTGCATTTCAATCAAACTGAAACTCTGTGTGTGTGTGTGTGGGCGTGCGTTTCAATCAAACTGAAATTCTGTATGTGGGTGTGTGTGTGTGTGTGGGTGTGGGTGTGCATTTCAATCAAACTGAAACTCTGTGTGTGGGTGTGTGTGTGTGTGTGGGTGTGTGTGTGTGTGGGTGGGCGTGCATTTCAATGAAACTCTGTGTGTGTGTGTGTGTGCGTGTGTGTGTGGGCGTGCATTTCAATCAAACTAAAACTGTGTGTGTGGGCGTGTGTGGGCGTGTGTGTGTGTATGTGTGACTGTAAGTGTCACTCTGTGTGTGTGTGTGGGTGTGTGTGTGTGTGTGTGGGCGTGCATTTCAATGAAACTGTGTGTGTGTGTGTGTGTGTGTGTGTGTGCGTGTGTGTGTGGGCGTGCATTTCAATCAAACTAAAACTCTGTGTGTGTGTGTGTGTATGTGTGTGTGCGTGTGTATGTGTGGGCGTGCATTTCAATCAAACTGAAACGGTGTGTGTGGGCGTGTGTGCGCGTGTGTGTGGGCGTGTGTGTGTGTGTGTGTATGTGTGGGCGTGCATTTCAATCAAACTGAAACTCTGTGTGTGTGTGTGTGGGCATGTGTGTGTGGGTGTGTATTTCAATCAAACTAAAACTAACTCTGTGTGTGTGTGTGTGTGTGTGGGCATGCATTTCAATCAAACTGAAACTCTTGTGTGTGTGTGTGTGTGTGTGTGTGTGCGGGCGTGCATTTCAAACAAACTGAAACTCTGTGTGTGTGTGTGTGTGGGCGTGTGCGTGTGTGTGTGTGCGTGTGTGTGTGGGCGTGCATTTCAATCAAACTGAAACTCTGTGTGTGGGTGTGTGTGTGTGTGTGAGTGAGAGTGAGTGTGGGTGGGTGTGGGGGGGTGCATGCATGTTTGCGTGTGTGTTCCTGTGATTGAGGTCTGACTGAGTATGTGACTCAGGAAATAAATGATGAGCAGCTAAATTTCAGCTCTCTGTCATTTCTACCCAGGTGGGCAACCTGCTGCATAAATGACTGTGTTGCTATAGTGCTATGGGTTTTGGCACTTGATAGAAGATTTGTATTTGTTTTGTACTTGTATTTCTTTTTATCACAACAGATTTCTCTGTGTGAAATTCGGGATGCTCTCGCCCCAGGGAGAGCATATCGCTACACTACTGCGCCACCCATTTTTTTTGTATTTTTTCCTTTTATTTATTTGTTTATCCTATCGAAGTGGATTTTTCTACAGAATTTTGCCAGGAACAACTCTTTTGTTGCCGTGGTTTCTTTTATGTGCGCTAAGTGCATGCTGCTCACGGGACCTCAGTTTATTGTCTCATCCAAATGACTAGCGTCCAGACCACCTCTCAAGGTCTAGTGGAGGGGGAGAAAATATCGGCGGCTGAATCGGGATGAATGCCTGGTGTGTGTGTGTGTGTGTGTGTGTGTGTGTGTGTGTGTGTGTGTGTGTGACCTGTTTATTTTGTGATGCATATAGGCAAATGAATGTTATGAAGTGTATCTGCATCAATGTATGTATGTGTAATTGTATTGTGCCTGAACCCCCTTCGTGTGTATACCGCAAGCAGAAGATCAAATACGCATGTTAAAGATCCTGTAATTCATGTCAGCATTAGGTGGGTTATGGAAACAAGAATGTACCCAGCCAGCACCCTCCCCGAAAATGGAGTATGGCTGCATACATGGTGGGGTAAAAACGGTCATACACGTAAAAGCCCACTCGTGTGCATACAAGTGAATGTGGGAGTTGCAGCCCACGAACGAAGAAGAAGAAGATTGTCATTAAAGAGAAGCACTTTTAAATCTCGTCTCAAAACTCACCTTTTCCCTCAGCAGTAAGTTCAATTGTGGCAGGTCCACTTCCTTTGCGTTAGCTGTGCTTGACTATGTATGTATACATATGTATGTGTACATAACTACATGCATGTATATGAATGTGTATTGTGTGTGCGTGCGTTTATGTAAGTTTGTGCCTGCCTATGTGTGCGTATATGTTAGGGTAGCTGTTAGATACACATGTATTGTTAAAATGTATGTATGTAGTGTGTGTGTGTGTGTGTGTGTGTGTGTGTGTGTGTGTGTAGTCATATTTTGGTATGTGTATGTAACATAGATGTAATGTTTTATGTTAACAAAAGCGTTTTTGTAAAGCACCTAGAGCAGATTTCTGGATAGTTTGCTATATAAGTATCCATTATTATTATTATTATTATTATTATCGCTGTTCCCCTGCCCACAGATGCAGGAGCTGGAGGTGGAGAAGGACAAGCTGAAGAAAGAAGTGGAGCGACTGATGCGATCCATCGCCGAGACAACCAACTTCGGGGCTGATGGCGGGGCCGTCTCTCCTGCTGCCAAAGAGTTCATGGGTGAGTCAGCCTCACTGTCTCTGTATGTGTGTGTGTGGGGAGGGGAGGGGCGGGGAGGGGGGGGGTATGGGGGGTGACATGTAAAATATCTATGGCGTCTTCCCGATTTGACTGTTCCCGGTTCGCAATTTCCCTCTATTCCTTTAATTCACATGTCACTAGATTGGTGATCCCAGTCTGCCAGTTCTCAGTTTCTTATTTATTTATTTATTATTATTATTATTTTATTATTATTATCATTACTACTACCTTTTTTCATATCATAATTATTATTTATTTATTTATTTATTTATGTAAGCTTATCTATTATTTATTCACCTTTTTTTTTTTTTCTCAAGGCCTGACTAAGCGTGTTGGGTTACGCTGCTGGTCAGGCATCTGCTTGGCAGATGTGGTGTAGCGTATATGGATTTGTCCGAACGCAGTGACGCCTCCTTGAGCTACTGAAACTGAAACTGAAACGTACTCATTTTGCTCTCATTGCCAGCGTACTCATTTGCTCTATGAGTGTGAAAAAAAACCCAAAAAAATCTCACTTTTAAAATTTTATTTTGTGTCTCTGTGCTTGAAAGCTGCTCGTTTCAAGTTTGTTTTTTTTTGTGTGTGTGTGTTAGTTTATTTCCATTGTTTTTTTGTTCTTGTGTTTCGGGTCAAATTCATGGTTGAAATGTTTACACTTTGTTTGTTCGTTCATTTTGGTCTTTCTTTGTTGTTTCATTTTCTTTTGCTCTCTTTGTCCTCCTTTGATTCATCTTGTGATGTAATCTTGCTTTATGGATGTATTCTATAAATTTGATGATTTTGTCTGTAAATCTCTTTGGTTATGTTATATTTTGATGTTTTTGTCTGAAAATGTCTTAGACTTTTTTTTTTTTTTTTTTTTTTTTTTGTTTGTTGTAGTTTGATGTTTTTGTCTGTAAATCCCTTTAGTTTTATTGAGCAACCTCTTTTTACTTTTGTTTCATGATTTATTGTGCCTGTGCTAGTACTGTAAACTACCTTGATAGCGCCCTCCCACACTTTGCACAAATGTCAGGGAGGAATTTTGTTTTAATGTCCCGTCACACATGTCGGTGATTGAAGACATTTCGTTAAAGTATTCATGAATACATTTGAGTATTATAGGTTAGAAGGGGTGGGAGATGTGAATGAATGGAGGGTTGGGGGTAACTGGGCAAATGAGGGTGAAATGAGGGTGAAATTTGAAAAAAATTTCTAAATACAATTACAGGAAATTACTTAAAGGACTTTGTAAAAGAGAAGTAAGTAAACTGACAAGCGAAACAACTGATAATGAATGCAAAAAGTCAAAAACATCAACGCTTTCAGTCGCTTGTGTAGACAAACTTTCGTGTAGCTTCATCAAGCTACAGTAAAAAATTATATGCTTAATTGTCAGGTTACTAAAGCATATGCACTTGACACTTGGTCTGTAATGAATTTGATAATAGTCTGAGAGCTAAACTCAGAATTGGTCTGCAAATCAGACCACAGTCTGAGAGAGTCAACTGACGGGGTTTTAGACTTGAATTCAAGCACCTATAAAAGTCTCTTTTTCTAGTATATTGCTTATTTCCTTGTATGACAATGGGCAATATACTTTTAGACTATCCGTATGATTCTTTGCTCCCCTTTTTGCTGGAGGAGGGCATTTTACAGGGTACTGTACCCTTTTGCGGGAGCCCATTCCTGAACCTCGTTTCACTGCACAGCACTGCTTGGGTTTTGGAGTGAGAACTGAACGCTAGTTATTGAAACAAGACACTTTGAGGGGGGGGGGGGTCAGTGGAGAAAATTATAGTTTCAGATTCAAGGTGTGGGACCATGTGGACTAGTCCATAAGCCCTACACCACATCTGTTGTTAAAGGGAAAAAAAAGGACGAAAATTATGATAAAATGCGAATGACGGAATTGGTAAAATGCTGATGTGCATGACCAGGAAATCAGTTTTATTTGGCTTGAGTGGAGCATGTGCACCAGTCCATATACCCTGCACCATATCTGTTGTTAAAAGAAAGAAAAGAAAAGAAAAAAAAAAAGAAAAGAAAAGGAAAGAAAATTATGATAAAATTGGAATGACTGGATGGATGAAGATACTGATGTACATGATCTGGGAATCAGTTTTATTTGGCTCGAGTCTCCTGTTTGTAGTTTTATTTGGCTTGAGTCTTGAGTCTCTTGTTTGTAGTTTTATTTGGCTTGAGTCTCCTGTTTGTAGTTTTATTTGGCTTGAGTCTTGAGTCTCCTGTTTGTAGTTTTATTTGGCTTGAGTCTTGAGTCTCTTGTTTGTAGTTTTATTTGGCTTGAGTCTCCTGTTTGTAGTTTTATTTGGCTTGAGTCTCGAGTCTCTTGTTTGTAGTTTTATTTGGCTTGAGTCTCCTGTTTGTAGTTTTATTTGGCTTGAGTCTTGAGTCTCCTGTTTGTAGTTTTATTTGGCTTGAGTCTCGAGTCTCTTGTTTGTAGTTTTATTTGGCTCGAGTCTCCTGTTTGTAGTTTTATTTGGCTTGAGTCTCGAGTCTCTTGTTTGTAGTTTTATTTGGCTTGAGTCTCTTGTCTCTTGTTTGTAGTTTTATTTGGTTTGAGTCTTGAGTCTCCTGTTTGTAGTTTTATTTGGCTTGAGTCTTGAGTCTCGTGTTTGTAGTTTTATTTGGCTTGAGTCTCGAGTCTCTTGTTTGTAGTTTTATTTGGCTTGAGTCTCCTGTTTGTAGTTTTATTTGGCTTGAGTCTCGAGTCTCTTGTTTGTAGTTTTATTTGGCTTGAGTCTCCTGTTTGTAGTTTTATTTGGCTTGAGTCTCCTGTTTGTAGTTTTATTTGGCTTGAGTCTCGAGTCTCCTGTTTGTAGTTTTATTTGGCTTGAGTCTCGAGTCTCTTGTTTGTAGTTTTATTTGGCTCGAGTCTCCTGTTTGTAGTTTTATTTGGCTTGAGTCTCCTGTTTGTAGTTTTATTTGGCTTGAGTCTCGAGTCTCTTGTTTGTAGTTTTATTTGGCTTGAGTCTCGAGTCTCCTGTTTGTAGTTTTATTTGGCTTGAGTCTTGAGTCTCCTGTTTGTAGTTTTATTTGGCTTGAGTCTCCTGTTTGCAGTTATATTTGGCTTGAGTCTTGAGTCTCTTGTTTGTAGTTTTATTTGGCTTGAGTCTCCTGTTTGTAGTTTTATTTGCCTTGAGTCTTGTTACATTTTTCTTATCATTTCTTGTTTTCTTTGTTGTTGTTTGTTTGTTTGTTGTTTTTCTGTACTGGGGACTGGGGTGGGGGTGGGGATTGGGGGGGGAGATGATGGTTTACGGGTGTGATATCTGCATGTTTTGCCCCCGCGGCCTGCGCCCCATCTCCGTCTTGGCTCTCTCTTTCCTTACTCTCTTCCTGCCTGGACGGTGGGTGTGAGTGTGGCCACGGGCCTTCTCCTCTCTCTCTTCACCCCCCTCCTCCTCTCCTAACTCCAGATTCTGACCACGCCCGCCACCATCTGGGGTTCTTCAAGGGTGAGTGGGGGGCGCTGAGCCTCTGCCCATGGTCCCTTCCATTCCTCCCCCCTTACCCCTTCCCCCCCACCACCGTTATCATCGCTGGCTTCACACAGTGCTGCCCTGGTTTCTGTTTTGCCGCTGCAGTTTTGTAACTGAACACGTGTACATTACCTTTTTCCCACTGCCTTTGCAGCCACTGCGGTATTATGAAATAAGCACACACCTGTCGTTTTGATTGATTGATTGATATTGATACTTACAAAGCACCTGTCCTCAACCAAGAGACCAAGCTCTAAGCACTTTACGAACACAAGAGTCATGCGTACGACTGGTTGTACTCCCTGGGTTCAGCTCACCTGAGAGCTGCTTTTTGGGTGCTCGTCGTTCATTGCTTTGTCATTCTGTCGGTCTTCAGTCATGGACACACACACACACACACACACACACACACACACACACACACACACACACACATGCACTCACACACATGCACACACACACACACACACACACACACACACACACGTACACACACACACACACACACACCACACACACACACACACACACACACACACATTGCTAGGGACAACTCTCTTGTCGCCATATTGTCTTTTATTTGCGCTAAGTCCGAGCCACACACGAGACCTTAGTTTATTATCTCATCCAAATGGCTAGAACCCAGACCACCACTCAAGATCTGGTGGAGGGGGAGAGAATTCTGGCAAGTGCGGGATTTGATCCCATACACTCAGAAAAAAAAAAACTTCCCAAGGGGACGTTTTACCGCCAGGCCATCACTCCATGTTACATCTTTTCCCGTGCCCTTCCAGCCCCTGTAGTTTTGTAACTGAACACACACACTATGCTCCTATGTTTTCCCAACTCCTGCAGTATTGTAACTGAACACACACACACTATGCTCCTATGTTCTCCCAATTCCTGCAGTATTGTAACTGAACACACACACACACTATCCACCTCTGTCCTTCCCAACTCCTGCAGTCAGTATGGGCACAATGTTCTGTCTTTTTTTTTTCTGGTGTTCTGCCCCATGCATGTCCAGAATATATGTATTTTTTCACCTTTTTTTTTTTTTTTTTTGTATTCTTTTGTGTGACAGTGTATATTGACAGAAATGTAATCTTGTTTCCCCTGTTACTGTGCTGCCCTCCCTTTCCACACTTCTTTTTTTTTTTTTTTTTTTTTTTTGCTGCCCCATCCTCTGCACCGTTTCAGTGGCAATACTCCCACGCCGCTCATTTAGATTCCCCCATACACGGCCACACCTGGGTTCGTCCGTCACAGTTCCAGCGTCGGCAGTCCGCAGGGAACCATCGATGTTAGGTCGCCAGGAGGCCACACACCAGAGGAGACCCTGCACTGCTGCAGAGTCACTTCGGTGGTGTTCAGTGGTGCCTGTTCTGATTTAACGTACTTAGGACACCACCTACTAAGCCCCCCACTAACGACAATAATGGCTTGGTGACACATTGTGGGCCAGAGATAAACTTTTTTCCTTCACTTGACTGCAAGGGGATGCAGTAATATTGTTTTAAATTTGTCTGTTCTTTTCTCTCTTGCCTTTCTTTTCAATGTAGTCATGGCTAGAATCATCACATTGTGTGGCAGCTTCTGACATCAGCGTAACAAGCCACATCAAACGATGCAGTGGATGAACAAAACTGTATAATGCTTTTAACGTTGCCTTGACAACATGGGAGGGAACACCCCACTTTGGACCTGTCTTTTCTTTTTCTTTTCTTTTCTTTTCTTTTGCATTCGTGGGCTGCAACTCCCACGTTCACTCGTATTATACGCGAGTGGGCTTTTACGTGTATGACCGTTTTTAACCCGCCATGTAGGCAGCCATACTCCGCTTTCGGGGGGTGTGCATGCTGGGTATGTTCTTGTTTCCATAAACCACCGAACGCTGACATGGATTACAGGATCTTTAACATGTGTATTTGATCTTGTGTATACACACGAAGGGGGTTCAGGCACTGGCAGGCTCTGCACATATGTTGACCTGGGAGATCGTAAAAATCTCCACCCTTTACCCACCAGGCGCCGTCACCGTGATTCGAACCCGGGACCCTCAGATTGACAGTCCAACGCTTTAACCATTCGGCTATTGCGCCCGTCGACCTGTCTTTTCCACACACAAGTTCATTTCCTTTGATGGTGTACAAATGATAGTTTTCTCTGAGAGTGAGAATTCCTGGTTCCTAAGCCCTGCCTGTTTTCGCCAGTTTTCAAGATGGTGACATGCAACACAAGGCAAAGATAGACTTGGATGCAGTAGAACTAGTCACTGAAAATTGTTCTGTCATTGAGTACAATTCCCAGCGCGATCCAGAAAATGAGGATGATAGTTCTGACGAACATGTTGTGCCAGGCAGTGATATTGTTGGCAGAATTTGGATTCCGATATCGGCAATCTTGAGCTCTTGAGCTCTGATGAAGATGAGGACAACGGTGTGTTTATGGACAATTGTAACATGCCTGTGTCTTGTTGTAAGTGACTTGGGACAGTTTTAGGTTTAACCCTTTGAGCCCTGAGTTCCTGAGCAATTTTAACCCTTCTGCCTGAGCTCCTGAGCCAAAATTTGCAAATAATTGGTATTTATTGTTTGTGTCACAGCAGATATAAAAAGAGTGCCCTGACCACCGCTTTACCAGTGGTAGAGAAAAATGACATAATGCCTAGCCACCGGTTGAGCAGTGCGTAAACACTTGTGTCGTGTTTTGCTATTGGTTGACTTATATTGAAATTGATCTTTTTTTATCCAAAGCACATGCACAAAACACAGTGAAAAGGTGCAGCCATGTTGGTTCTACGTTTGCTGATGTCAGAATATTACGGTTTTTTCTGATTGGCTCTTCAATATAAGTCAACCAATAGCAAAACACGACACAAGTGTTTACACACCGCTCAACCGGTGGCTAGGTATTATGTCATTTTTCTCTACCACCGGTAAAGCGGTGGTCAGGGCTCAAAGGGTTAAGGAGGTGTCAGAGTGTGTGGAATGATCAGTATATGCTACACCACACTTGCTTCTTTTTTTTTCTTTTTTTTTTTTTATATGAACTGATGCCTGACTTCCACATAAAGCCAGTGCTCTGGTCAGGTCTTCAGAGCCTTCCTTGCGATTGTGACAGATTTGAACGAATTTCTGATGTCGGCCCATGATACTGGCAATGCCAAATTGACATCACAATGTCAGCCCATTTTTACTGGCAATGCCACATTGACATCATGATGTCAGCCCATTTTTACTGGCAAATCCACATTGACATCACGATGTCGGCCCATTTTTACTGACAATGCCACATTGACATCACGATGTCAGCCCTTTTTACTGACAATGCCACATTGACATCACGATGTTGGCCCATTTTTACTGACAATGCCACATTGACATCACGATGTCAGCCCATTTTTACTGACAATGTCACATTGACATCACGATGTCAGCCCATTTTTACTAGCAATGCCACATTGACATCGTGATGTCAGCCCATTTTACCGGCAATGCCACATTGACATCACCATGTCCGCCCATTTTACTGCCACATTGACATCACGATGCCAGCCCATTTTACTGACAATGCCATATTGACATCACAATATCAGCCCGTTTTACTGACAATGCCACATTGACATCATGATGTCTGCCCATTTTTACTGACAATGCCACGTTGACATCACGATGTCGGCCCATTTTACTGGCAGTGCCGCATTGACATCACAATGTCAGCCCGTTTTACTGGCAATGGCACATTGACATCATGATGTCAGCCCGTTTTACTGACAATGCTGCATTGACATCATGATGTTGGCCCATAATACTGGCAATGCCACATTGACATCACGATGTCGGCCCATAATACTGACAATGCCACATTGACATCACCTGACACAGAGCAGACTGGGAGCACTAACTCTTCTCTCCCCCCCCCCCCCCCCCTCCCTCCTCCTCCCCCCTTACCCCCAACCTCCCCCCCCCCCCCCCCCCACCCAATCTCCGCATACCTGCACCCCACTCCCCTGCAGTTACCGTCTTTCTCATCCGCTCCTACCCCCTACCACACACGCCCCCCCACCCCCACTCCCCACCTCCACCCCCACCCTCCCTCCCTCCCTCCTCCCTCCTCCCACCCCCCTTTCCCCCCTGCGTCACCTCTTCTCTCCTTCATGTTTCTGTTTGATCGGCTGACGGCTTCCGGGGACACCTGGAGCCAGTTGTCATTGCTTGGTTCAAACTTTTTTGACAGTCACACTACGTGACTGAATGCCTAATGCTGAACCGAACTACGCCATTGGTCAGTTCCATTCTGCACACGGTTAGTAGCGGGTTACGACCATACTAGGCCCTCTTCCGTCCGAGCAATGCAACCGGCTCCTGGTGCGAAGGAGAAGGGTGTTAGCCTCTTAACTGCTGAGCCTGGGTGAAATTAGATCAGTGCAGCATCAATTTAAGTTGCTGTTATGATACTTTATATATATAAATATATACTTTAAAGCAGTATAACTGTGAAAGAGAGGGGTGTTAACCTCTTAACTGCTGAACCTGGGGGAATTGAGATCAGTGCAGAATCAGTTTAAGTTGCTGTTATGATACTTTATATATATATATATATAATATATATATATATATATATATATATATATATATATATATATATTTAGAGAGAGAGAGAGAGATATTGATAGATATAGATATATATATATATACACACACACACACACACACACACACACACACACACTTTAAAGCGGTATAACTGTGAAGGAGAGGGGTGTTAACCTCTTAACTGCTGAGCCTGGGTGAAATTAGATCAGTGCAGCATTAATTTAAGTTGTAGTTATGATACTTTTTTTTTATATACTTTAAAGCGGTATAATTGTGAAGGAGAGGGGTGTTAACCTCTTAACTGCTGAGCCATGTTGTAGTATTTAGATTATTTGAGTTAGCAATCTTTTACTTTCAGTATTATAACAGGTTTATCCATGTAGTTTAGTTATGGATCTTTGTCTCTAACTTGATAATGGACAAGTGGGTAATGAAGTTTGTAAAGCATGCTAAGAGTTGTGATTTGTTTTGGTTTTTTGTGTTTTTTCCTGCTGCTGTTGTCATTTACAGAGAGCATTGAAAAAAGAAAACTTTTAGCTTTGTGTGTGAAGTTCACAATGTGTGGGGAATGAAAAAACCCACAACAAACAAGCAAACAAACAAACACAAAAAGTAAACTGCTAAAGGCCAATTATAAAATGTACAGCTGCTGATTTTTGTCTTGTTTCTGCCAGTAAGTTGATGTTGTAGAAGTGAAATATATACCATACAATTGATGACTGTGTCATTACAGAATCTGTAATTACAGAATCTGTCATGCCATTGAAATCATTACAGATAAGTGTTTAGCCTGCCATTGGTGTCAGCACAGAATGGTGTGTGTCATATCATTGGAAACAGTACAAAATCATGTATGGCCTACCACTGGTGTCAAACAGAATTGCATAATGCATGTCACTGGAAACATTACAGAATCATGTGTGGCCTCCCGTTGGCATTATTACAGAATCGTGTAGAGCATATCATTGGAGTCATAATAGATTGATGTAATGCCTACCGTTGTTATGTGAAAATAGAATGATGTATGTCCTACCACTGGTGTTAGGACAGGATAATATATGGCCTGCCGTTGGTGTCAAGACAAACTTATGTATGACGTGCAACTGGCCTCAAAAGAGACTGATGTATGACCTACCATTGGTGTTAATAACTGATGTATGTCCTACCCTTGGAGTCAAAACAGATTGTTAAGTGGCCCACTGATTGTGTCATTTCAAATTCATGTCTCCTACCATTGGTATCAAAACAGACTGATAAGTGGAGTGATGGCCTAGAGGTAACGCGTCCACCTAGGAAGCGAGAGAATCTGAGCGTGCTGGTTCGAATCACGGCTCAGCCGCCGATATTTTCTCCCCCTCCACTAGACCTTGAGTGGTGGTCTGGACGCTAGTCATTCGGATGAGACGATAAGCTGAGGTCCCATGTGCAGCATGCACTTAGTACATGTAAAAGAACCCACAGCAACAAAAGGGTTGTTCCTGGCAAAATTCTGTCGAAAAATCCACTTTGATAGGAAAAAAACAAATAAAACTGCATGCAGGAAAAAAAAACAAAAAACCCAAAAAACATGGGTGGCGCTGTAGTGTAGCAATGCGCTCTCCCTGGGGAGAGCAGCCCGAATTTCACACAGAGAAATCTGTTGTGATAAAAAGAAATACAAATACAAAATACAAATAAATGGCTTTCCATTGATGTCATTACAAGATCGTGTATGTCCTACCATTGGTGTCATAACAGACTGTTCTATGGCCAGCAGTTGGCATCAAAACAGACTGATGTATGGTCTGCCATTGGTGCCAAAAGATTTTGATATATGGTCTGCCATTGGTGTCAGAACAGTGTCAAAACAGACAAAGGTATTGTCTACTGTTGTGTCAAAACAGGTCTTATATAATGTCTGCCATTGTTGTCAAAACAGATCAATTTGAGGCCATGACAGAGGAGCTGGAACGACGGAGGGACGAGTGTTTAGAGTTACGGGCCATGATGGCCAACAGGGCTGTCACTACTCATGCAGTCAGCAGTGCTTCCTATGGCGGTATGCGCTTTTTCTAAGGGTTTTTTTTTTTGATATTATAATTATTATTTATTTATCTATCTATTTATGTATTTTTTTACTTATTTATGTACGCTTATCTGTTATTTATTCACCTTTTTTTTTATTTCAAGGCCTGACTAAGTGTGTTGGGCTACGCCGCTGGTCAGGCATCTGCTTGGCAGATGTGGTGTAGCGTATATGGATTTGCCCGAACGCAGTGACGCCTCCTTGAGCTACTGAAACTGAAACTGAATAATAATGATACTAATACTAATACCAGTGCTAATATTACTACTACTAATAATGATAATGAATTATGATAGTAACGATAATACTAGTGATAATAATAAGAAGAAGAAAAAGAAGAAGAATGATAATGATAACAGTAATAATACTACTACTTCTAATTACGGTGATGGTAATGCAGGGTTCGTCACTAACGGGAGCGCTGAGCGGAACGCTCTGAAAAAACAAATTGCGCTCTGGAAAATTCCTTGACTCAGAGCGCTTGCGCTCTTGATTTTGAAAAGACATAAGCATACACTACTGTATCTAAATTGTTATTCCATTGTCCATCACAAACAAGAGTCAAAAGCGCGATCGTTTTGCATTTACCGAAGTTTGAAAGCCGTCTGTTTACGTTTTGTTAGTTCAACCGGAAGTAGGCCTAGTGAATCAGGGGAGGCTATGCAAAAGAGCGCTCTTCAGACTTGAAGAGTAGAAAAGTGGAGCACACGATCGATTTCGCGGCTGTGCAAAATCAAAATGCTGAAATATTTGTTTTTAGTGTGCGCTCTTAGTTTTCAGTTTGCGCTCAGCAAAATTCTGAAACTAGAGCGCAGGCGCTCATGTGAAAAAATGTTAATGACGAACCCTGTAATGATAATGTGCATTTACACAGTGCTTACCTTGTGGTTTTGACCACATTTGACAGTAGAGTTTCCCTCTTTTTACACCAGGATTTTTTTTATGTATATTTTTTATGATAAGATAAATTGGTTACTTTTTTTTTTTTTTTTTTTTTTGGTTGTAAATCTGATGCAGTAGTCGGGCCTTGAGAGCCTACCATTGGTTTTTTGTAAAAACTTCAACATGAAATGAAATCAAATGATGAAACAAAATAAATAAGTAAATACTTTAAAAATACATTAAAATGAAAGGTATCTAGAAGGCACCAAAATAATCACAATGATAATAATAATAATAATAATAATAATAATAATAATAATAATGATGATGATGATGATGACAGTATATTTTTAGTATCATATAAGTCCACCAAAAAGTCCATCTCAGCAAAACTAGATAACTGTCTAATGCCTTAAAGCATTGTAAGCAAGGTAAATAGGTGTGTGTTTTGTGTGTGTGTGTGTGTGTGTGTGTGTGTGTGTGTGTGTTGGATAGAGAGCTTGTTTTTTGAAAACTTAGAACAACCTGATTGCTATGTTTTAAGATTCAATGGGGACAACGTTTTTGTTACATCAGTAGAATCCTCTTGAAAATCATAAGAACAGTCTCATTATCTTATCAACAGAATCATGTTGAAAACTATAGGGACAATCAGTTTCTTCTGTCATAAGATTCGTATTGAAAACTAGGACAATGTTATTCAGTGATACCATTAGAGTCATGTTGAAAACATTAGGGTCAGTCAGTTCCTTTTATCATCAGATTCATATTGAAAACTAGCAGAAAAACGTATCAGTTATATCTTTAGAGTCATGTTGAAAACTATAGGAACAGTCTTCTTTAGAGTCATGTTGAAAACTATAGGAACAGTCTGTTTCTTATATCATAAGATCAAAAAACTCAAACAATAATGTGTCTGTTAACATAAGATCAAAAAACTCAAACAATAATGTGTCTGTTATATGTTCAGTGTGATGTTGAAAACTCTCGGGACAGATTGTTGCTTCTATCACAATATTCGAAAAGTAGAAGAACAATATATCTGTTATATCTTCAGAGTCATGTTGGAAACTATAGGCACAGACAGTCTGTTCCGTCTGTCATAAGGTTCGTATGGAAAACTAACAGAAGAACAATGTATCTGTTACATTATTAGTCATTCTGAAAACTATGGTCATAGTCTATTTTTCATATCACAAGATTAAAAAACTAGGAGAACAGTATATCTGTTTTATCCTTAGAGTCATGTTGAAAACTATAGGGGCAGTTTCTTCTGTCATAATATTCATATTGAAAACTAGAAGAACAGTATATCTGTTATATCTTTAGAGTAACTAGAAGAACAAAGGATCTGTTATATCATTAATTAGAGTAACTCGAAGAACAAAGGATCTGTTATATCATTAATTAGAGTAACTAGAAGAACAAAGGATCTGTTATATCATTAATTAGAGTAACTAGAAGAATAAAGTATCTGTTATATCTTTCAAGTCATTTTGAAAACTATAGGGACAGCCTGTTTCTTCTGTCATAAGAGTCGTACTGAAAGCTAGAAGAACAAAGTATCTGTTATATCTTTAGAGTAACTAGAAGAATGAATTGTCTGTTATGTCATTAATTAGACTAACTAGAAGAACAAAGTATCTGTTATATCTTTCAAGTAATTTTGAAAACTATAGGGACAGCCTGTTTCTTCTGTCATAAGAGTCATACTGAAAGCTAGAAGAACAAAGTTTCTGTTATATCTTTAGAGTAACTAGAAGAACAAAGTATCTGTTATATCTTTCGAGTCATGTTGTAAACTATAGGGACAGCTTGTTCCTTCTGTCATAAGAGTCGTACTGAAAGCTAGAAGAACAATGTATCTGTTATATCTTTAGAGTAACTAGAAGAATGAAGTATCTGTTATATCATTAATTAGAGTAACTAGAAGAACAAAGGATCTGTTATATCTTTCGAGTCATGTTGTAAACTATAGGGACAGCCTGTTCCTTCTGTCATAAGAGTCATACTGAAAGCTAGAAGAGCAATGTATCTGTTATATCTTTAGAGTAACTAGAAGAAGGAAGTATCTGTTATATCATTAATTAGAGTAACTAGAAGAACAAAGGATCTGTTATATATCTTTCGAGTCTTGTTGAAAACTATAGGGACAGCTTTTTCCTTCTGTCATAAGGTTCATACTGAAAACGAGAAGAACAATATATCTGTTATATCTTTAGAGTAACTAGAAGAACAAAGTATCTGTTATATCTTTAGAGTAACTAGAAGAACAAAGGACCTGTTATGTCATTACTTAGACTAACTAGAAGAACAGAGTATCTGTTATATCTTTCAAGTCATTTTGAAAACTATAGGGACAGCCTGTTTCTTCTGTCATAAGAGTCATACTGAAAGCTAGAAGAACAAAGTTTCTGTTATATCTTTAGAGTAACTAGAAGAACGAAGTATCTGTTATATCATTAATTAGAGTAACTAGAAGAACAAAGTATCTGTTATATCTTTTGAGTAAGTAGAAGAACGAAGTATCTGTTATATCTTTAGAGTAACTAGAAGAACGAAGTATCTGTTATATCATTAATCAGAGTAACTAGAAGAACAAAGTATCTGTTATATCTTTAGAGTAACTAGAAGAACAAAGTATCTGTTATATCTTTAGAGTAACTAGAAGAACAAAGTATCTATTATATCATTAATTAGAGTAACTAGAAGAACAAAGTATCTGTTATGTCATTAATCAGAGTAACTAGAAGAACAAAGTATCTGTTATATCTTTAAAGAGTCGTGTGGAAAACCCGTGTTGCAGGTCACGATGAGATGATTAATGAAGACAACGAACTGGTGATGGCGTACCAGACGCAAGTAGAACTCAACAGGTAAGGCAGGAATGTGGAATGTCTGTCTGTCTGTCTGTCTGTATGTCTGTCCATATAGCTGTCTGTCTGTTGATCTGTCTTCTCTGTGTGTGTCGACTGATGGACAAACAAACAAACAAAAAAAGTCTTTCTGTCCATCTGTCCGTATCAGTGTCTGTTGGTTGATAGTCTTCTGTCTGTTCATTCGTTTGTTTATCCTCTCTGTCTCTGGTGATCGATGGATTGACCAAAAATGATTTTTGTCTACCTGTATGTCGTAATTGATTTATTGATTTTGTTTTCTGTCTGTCCCTCTGTCTGTTTGCATGCCCAGTATATGTATGTCTTTTGTATGCATGGCTTGTGTGTGTGTGTGTGTGTGTGTCTTCATTTGCAAGCCCTGTATGTCTTTTATCTGTTTGTATGGCCTGTATGTTTGTCTTTGTTTGTATAAGATAAGATAAGAATAACTTTATTATCTCCAACTGGAGAAATTTGGTCAGGTGCATTATCACAACATAGACAAGTAAACAACATGGGGACCATAACTGTAAAAGCCAACAACAGCCCCTACAAATATTACGAAGATACAAATGGAAAAAATATCACATACATTGTTTCATACATACATCCACACACTGCAGGTAATAACTAGTATTCTTAATGTAAAAACAGAAAGAATTAAGAAACATTATTTGAATATAATTATAAACATAGCCTGCTGTACTGCACATTGATTATAATAGACAGATTAAATAAGAATAAAGATGAATTGCGGAAAACCACAACCTGATAATCAGCACACACCCGCACCCCCCCACCCCCCACCCACCCCACACACGCGGATAACTTGATTAAACAAGAGTAATAAACATATGTTCTCAAATAAAAGCATTTCACATATTCACTTTTAAAAACATTGCAATTAATTATTACATCATAATTATTAAACAGAAATATATTTAGAATATGGACGTTAGCAAACTATAGGGACTATATGGTCTGTATGTCTGTCTTTGTTTGCATGGTCTGTATGTCTGTCTTTGTCTGTTTGCATGGCCTGTATGACTGTCTTTCTTTGTATGGCCTGTATGTCTGTCTTTAAAAAAAAAAAAAAAAAAAGCGAGAGCTGTATTATCAATGGTTTCTCCAGTCAATGGGAAACCATTTACAGCTTAGTCTTTTTGTGAAGGACTATGACTCTCAAACTAGGAGGCAAAATTGCACTGGCTCTTAGTGCTGCAGCCTTGGGGGCTAGTTGGCCTTTGGGAACCATCCCAACGCCGACTGTCCTAAAACCCTCTTGGCCGAGAGAGTGGGGATGTAACTTGGGCAAGACACTCTCCACTATAATCAAATTCCAGCCCAAATAGTCGGAACAGCAGTTGCCTCCTCTGCTGTTCTGATGGTCATAGTCGGACACGACTGACTATCATATATATATATATATATATATATATATATATATATATATATATATATATATATATATATATATATATATGTCTGCCTTTGTCTGTATGGCCTGTATGACTGTCTTTCTTTGTATGGCCTGTAAGTCTGTCTTTGTATGTTTGTATGGCCTGTATGTCTGTCTTTCTTTGTATGTATGGCCTGTATGTTTGTCTTTGTAATGCCTGTATGTCTGGCTTTGTATGTTTGTATGGCCTGTATGTTTGTCTTTCTTTGTATGGCCTGTATGTCTGGCTTTGTATGTTTGTATGACCTGTATGTTTGTCTTTCTTTGTATGGCCTATATGTCTGTCTGTCTTTGTATGGCCTGTATGTCTGTCTTTGTTTGTATGTATGGCCTGTATGTTTGTCTTTGTATGGCCTGTATGTCTGGCTTTGTATGTTTGTATGGCCTGTATGTTTGTCTTTCTTTGTATGGCCTATATGTCTGTCTGTCTGTCTTTGTATGGCCTGTATGTCTGTCTTTGTTTGTTTGCATGGCCTGTATGTCTGTCTTTGTATGGCCTGTATGTTTGTCTTTGTATGGCCTGTATGTTTGTCTGTCTTTGTATGGCCTGTCTGTCTATCATATGGCCTGTATGTCTGTCTTTGTCTGTTTGCATGGCCTGTATGTCTGTCTTTGTTTGCATGGCCTGTATGTCTGTCTTTGTTTGCATGGCCTGTATGTCTCTTTGTCTGTTTGTATGGCCTGTATGTCTGTCTTCTGTCTGTCTTCTCTGCCTGCCTGTCTGTTTCAGTCCTTCTTGACTTTTAACTAAGGCAAAAGCTGTCATTCTTACTTGCTTCTGGAATAATTAAAATGTCATCAAATAAATTGTGATAAAAAGAACAAAACAAAAACAAAACACAAACACACAAAAAAAACCCCACAAATTTATGAGGAAACAAAATTACGAAACTTACGGTTTCTGTCCATCCTGACCATTACCACCATCACCTGGGTGTATTGTGCATAAACACTTGCATGCTCTGTGCAGCCTGGATGTGGTTGTGTCTGTGTAGCAGTTGATTGATTGGTATCCA
>NC_134905.1:17983065-18058065 GCF_041734735.1 Babylonia areolata
GTATTGGGTTTATGCCTCTGCGCTGGGAGACTGAACTCGAGACATTCCTGGATTTCAAAGTTGTAGACATCTTTGTAGTATTGGGTTTATACCTCTGCGCTGCTGGACTAAAACTCAGACATTCCTGGATTTCAAAGTTGTAGACATCTTTGTAGTATTGGGTTTATACCTTTGTGCTGCTGGACTAAACTCAGACATTCCTGGGATTTCAAAGTTGTAGAAATCTTTGTAGTATTGGGTTTATACCTCTGCGCTGCTGGACTAAACTCAGACATTCCTGGGATTTCAAAGTTGTAGAAATCTTTGTAGTATTGGGTTTATACCTCTGCACTGCTGGACTAAACTCAGACATTCCTGGGATTTCAGAGTTGTAGAAATCTATCCCACCTCTCAGCCTCACCGCTCCAGATTGCACTGTCGAGTTGCATGCTTGCATGGCTTATAGAGGCGCATCATATGATCTGTGCTTTCAAAGTTGATTGGCTCTCAGAAACTGCAAGCAGCAAGGGGGATCCCGAGAGGCAGAATGTGCTAAACAGCAGGCTTCTTTGTGGACTTTTTGCTTAATGTTTTATTTATTTATTTATTTGTGTGTGTGTGTGTGTGTGTGTGCACACGATGATACTTCATTGTACAAAGTTTGGTTGTAGCAATGGAGGCTATCAACTGAAGAAATGGAGAGCAGCACGTGTTTGCTGCTTTTGCCTGTGAAGATCACCTTTGGCGTTGCTCACGATTTAGAATAAAAGTCAGATACGCATGCGCAAGATCCGAGACGGCCATAGAACTCTTGAGCAGTCTATTCACAGAGCTGCCATGGAGTTTTGTTTGTTTGTCATGGCCAGTGAAAAACTCCCTGGACACTTTGCACTTCAGCAGCCACTGCAGAAGATCAATCCAGCTCACAAACTCTGTCCTGCAAAAGTCTGTGGCCTTTCATGCCCTGCTCTCATGGTGACCTCAGTTTCGCTACCCCTCCACTTCTGGGCTTGGGGTGAGTCCTGTCAATGTCTTCAGTGTCGGCAGATTCATGGGGGGCTGTTGTTTGAGGGACATGGTGGCGGTCTCCACTCTGGCTTTGCAACTAAGCCATTATTGTCGTTAGTAGGGGGCTTAGTAGGTGGTGTCCAAAGTACATTGAATTAGAACAGGCACCATTGAACACCACCGAAGTGACTTAGCAGCAGTGCAGGGTCTCCTCTGGTGTATGGCCTCCTGGCAACCTAACATCGATGGTTCCCTGCGGACTGCCAACGCTGGAACTGTGATGGACAAACCCGGGTGTGGCCGTGTATGGGGAAATCTAAATGAGCGGCGTGGGAGTAATGCCACTGAAATGGTGCAGATGATGGGGCAGCCAAAAAAAACAAAACAAAAAAAAAAAACTCTGTCCTGCAAGCTTCCGGAGGAAGACAGGGCCATGCATGCTGCGCTCTGATCCAGCCTGCAGTTGGGAGGGGGCAGAGAATGATGCCATGAAGGCGGTGAAGCGATAGGGTTAGTGGTTCATGGCTCGAATCTGAACAAGGTGCTCATCGATCAGTGGGTAAAACTGTACTGCTCTGCTTGTGGGCCTGGTGGCACCCTGCGGCTGATTCTGCAGAGACTGGGAGTGCAACAGACAGTCAGACAGACATAGGAAGAGACACAGGGTGGAAAGAACTGAGGAACATAGGGTGGAAAGAACTGAGATAAAGAGAGAGAGAGAGAGAGAGAGAGAGAGAGAGAGAGAATGGGCATTCAATACCATCTATCAACTACTGAGAGAGAGAAAGAGACAACTACTGAGTGAATGAGTGTGTGAGAGAGAGAGAGAGAAAGAGAGAGAGAGAGAATGGGCATTCAGTTCCATCTATCAACTACTGAGAGAGAGAGAGAGAGAGAGAGAATGGGCATTCAATACCATCCATCAACTACTGAGAGAGAGAGTAGTAGTAGTAGTAGTAGTTGTAGCAGTGGTGATATACAGTGCATAAAAACATGTCATACTTCATTGATCATTTTTCACGGTACATCATTCATCCTTGAAAAAGGTCTGTACAAATCAAACATTTGGATTTTTTTTATTTTTTTTTTAGTATCATATTCAAGCATCAGCAAAGACTGGGAAAGAGAGGAACAACAACATGGGAAAGACGAAAGAGAGAATGGGGTTGGGGGGATGGAGGGTGAAGAGACAAAACACAGAATGATTTGTATTTGTATTTCTTTTATCACAACAGATCTGCGTGAAATTCGGGCTGCTCTCCCAGGGAGAGCACGTCACTATACTACAGCGCCACCCTTTTTTCTTTTTTCCTTTTTTTTTGGATTTTTTCCTGCATGCAGTTTTATTTGTTTTTTCTACATAATTTTGCCGGGAACAACTCTTGTTTCCGGGGGTTCTTTTATGTGCGCTAAGTGCATGCTGCACATGGGACCTCAGTTTAACGTCTCATCCGAATGACTAGCGTCCAGATCACCACTCAAGATCTAGTGGAGGGTGAGAAAATATCGGTGGCTGAGCCGTGATTCGAACCAGTGCGCTCAGATTCTCTCGCTTCCAAGGCGGACGTGTTACCTCTAGGCCATCACTAATGCGTAATGTATGTATGTGTGTGAAGACCATGATGATGATGGAGTCTCCCGTCGGAATGACGGATGAGTAGGCAGGCAGGCGTATGTGTTGGTATGTGTCCTCATATGGGAGAAAAGGCCGATTCTGGATGTGCAGCACTTCCCATAGGTGTTGCAAGGGAAAACGTCTCCAGAAGTTGAGCCCTGCTTCCTTCGCTCACACATCTCCTTAAGGGAAAGCTGGGTGTTGAAGGGCTAGCTCGTTGTTCCAGCATTAGCCTGGTTGCCTGACCAGCACAGGTGACTTATTTAGTAAAGAGGAGTTGTGCAGTCCCTTCCCCACTCTCTCGCCTGCCGACGCTCAGAGTCCCACAGGTGCAGATACTGCCACGTGTAGGACGGCCTCAGCAGGTGCAGGTTTTTTCTTCGGAGTTCCATCTCCTAGGAGGACTTCCAGCCAAGGATAAGAGCTCCCCCTGCCCTTTGGTCATCCACTTCCACTTTCACAGCCGTTGGGAAAGGTTTTCTCCTCCACCTGGTCTGTGAAGACCATACTCTGACATAAAAAACCGGCATTCCTAATACATTGGAGTTTGATAGCTAAAAGTGGCTAAGGCAATGCTGATATTGTGAAAGACAGTAGCATGAATTACAGCCTGCGTGGAACTTACACAGTGTCAAAGTGTGATTCAAGTGAATCAGCTACCATGTTGCAATATGCCGTAGATAGCCAGACAGAGAAAGCATGATTAAAAGTTTGTCAGTGATGAGAATGTGTTATATATCAGATGGTTTTAACTCTCTCCATATGAACGGCGAAAGAGACGACGTTAACAGCGTTTCAGCCCAATTACCATCATCAAAATATTGCAAGCGGAAGGCTCTTTATACTGAAGAGGTGAATGTTGACAAAGAATACCACAATTCTGACGACGGAAGCTAAAGGTTGGGTCATTGAGACACCCACTGGACATCCGAGGTGTCTGTGTAGAGGAGAAGAGAGGACTGGCCGTACTGAGTGAGTTAAGGACAACAAAGTATGTGTCATTCTTATAAGGATTCGAGATTAAGAATGATTTATTTGTCTGTACAAAGGTGCAGAAATTTTCTGTTTGACATATGCAATAAAACAAGACAAAACACCAGTACAAATAAACAGAAGCTAAATGAGTAAAGAAAGTATGTAAATCAAAATATAATCACACACACACACACACACACACACTCCTCCGAGCTCTCACAACCCACCTCCACTCCACCGCACCCACCCACTCCCCATCACCCACCCACTTCCCTTCACTGGACAAGCTCCCATCCCAATAAGAACATTTCAAGATCAGTTCTAGAAATCAGATACTTTGCAATGTCAAGGATATGCAGTCACTGATACAAACACACCATATCCCAACCCCACCTACTGACTGAAACCATTTATTGTCAGATTAACTGTTTGTTGTACTGACATTTTCGCAACCATTTGAATAAAATATGAACTGAGCAACACAAGGAAATTCTGATTTGAGGAAGGTATGATTTAAAAAAAAAAAAAAAAAAAAAAAAAAAAAACCCAAAAAAAACACACACACACAAACAAACAAACATATTTAACAAATCAAGGTACCAAATTTCATTAATATCATTATCTCCAAAAAATATTCTAACGCACCCACATACTCACATATGTTTCTCCCCCACCCTCTCTCTACATACATCCATGCATGCACACAAATGCCCATTATAATTCCCCACCTACGCACACAGAGAGGCACACAAATTCTCCCGCACTATACAAGATTAATAACCTCTACTGTCTTCCGTATAAAACTTGATGCACTGAAGATAAAGTATAGTAAAAATGTTACATGCATCTGTGGTAAGCAGTTCAGCTTGCATCATTGTTTGTTTCACTGCCAGCAGTTACGTACCTTCTTGCCCAAGTATTTCAAAGAGAATAATAATTCTGCAGATGATTTTTGTAAAGTTATTTCTGACGAGGTTCTTACGGTCAAACTTTCACAGGCATTAGTTCATAGCCCTGTTTCTACATTCCTTTAATGCACTTCAGAATTGTGTTAATGGTTTCTGATTATTATCATTATTATTATTATTATTGAATTGTTACTGTTAAATGTAATTGCATGTTAGTTATACATTTTACGGTAGTTTTTCTAGTTTACCTTTTATCTGTTTTCCTCTTCCCCCCTCCCCCCCCCCTCCCCCCCACACACACACACCCCGCCCCACCCCACCCCACCTTCCTCCCTGATAGTGAAAAGACGCTAAACTAAAGAACAAACAAATTCTCCCACACTCAATCAGATCACTGCTGCTCTGGTAAGAGATAAGCACGGTAAAAGATTGTAGGGGTAAATAAATGAATAGTCAATAAATGAATACACAAATGAGAAAAAAAACAAAAACATGATAAACAATACAAACAATGCAAATGAATAAATCAGTCAATAAAAAAAAAAGTAAGTTCGTGAACCAGTAGATGAGTAGTGTATGTTGTATGTTGGTGCAAACATGAAACCCAGTTGTATTTGCATTTCATTGTGTTTGTAACTCTTTACTATCCACATGCATTGCTGACTCTGTACTTATGATCTGTGCTTGTTTCTGTTTTTTCAGGTACTGTCTTCTTTAAGTATTCATTGTAAATTACAGAAAATTACTTGACACACCACACAGTATGTTCCTGCTTGCTTTTTCTCTGTGTGTCTTTTTCTCTCAGTCTCTCTCTCTCAGATCTGTGGCTCTCTCTCTGTCTCTGTAGGTCTGTCTGCCTCTCCCCACCCCTCTCTCTCTCTCTCACTCTTCACAAAATGTGTGTCTACTCTTGCAATCTTTTTCAAATCCGTTTACACACCATCCCTTCATGAGGGGCCATGGCCTTTTTTTTTTTTTTTAAATAAACCATTCGAATCGGAATCCGAATCAATCTCTCTCTTTTGCCATGCTTATGACTTTATGTAGTATTGTGTGGTGTAGACCCTGTAGGCAGGGATTGGGTTTTAGCTCTTTCCGTACGAACGGCGAAAGAGACGACGTTAACAGCGTTTCACCCCAATTACCATCATCAAAATATTGCAAGCAGAAGGCTCTTATACTGAAGACGTGAATGTTGACAAAAAGGTTGGGTAGAAATGTAGAAATGTAGAAATAGGGCTATGAACTAATGCCTGTGAAAGTTCACTGGACATCCGAGGGGTCTGTGTAGAGGAGAAGAGAGGACTGGCCGTATTGAGTGAGTTAAAAAAAAGCACACCAGTGCTTATCTATTATCCTCAAAAATAAAGAATTTTGTCTTATCTTGTCTTGTCTCTCTCTCTCTCTCTCTCTCTCTCTCTCTGCACACTGTGGCTGTCATTCCCTCACTAGAGTCACAGTTACCTATAGGTGTTTGTCCACCTCTTCAGTTGACAGGCCAACAGTTGTAAACCATTTTTTTAGAGGGGAGGGCGAAGGGTACAGACACACAACAGTATTATATCATGGTCAACAGCATGAGACCCAGCCCACGTGAACCATATCATGGGCAGTGAGAAAATAGGTTCCGTAAGCATGGCTTGTTTCAGTTTCAGTTTCAGTAGCTCAAGGAGGCGTCACTGTGTTCGGACAAATCCATATACGCTACACCACATCTGCCAAGCAGATGCCTGACCAGCAGCGTAACCCAACGCGCTTAGTCAGGCCTTGAGAAAAAAAAAAGATAAATAAAATAAAATAAAATAAGCATGGCTTGATTCAAACTCAATATCAGCCACTGTCTTGTTTGTCAACTTCGATGCCCAGTCAGTACAGATAAGTCGGGATGTGTTTGTTGATATATCATAACGTTTCAACTGAGTTTCAGTTTTCAAGTAGCCATCAAAGCACATGGACTGATCCATATGTGCTATATATGTCTGCTCTAAACAACAACAACAACTGAACAAGAAAACAAAACCAAAAAAGTGGAGTGATGGCCTAGAGGTAATGCGTCCGCCTAGGAAGCGAGAGAATCTGAGCGCGCTGGTTTGAATCACGGCTCAGCCACCAATATTTTCTCCCCCTCCACTAGACCTTGAGTGGTGGTCTGGACGCTAGTCATTCGGATGAGACGATTAACTGAGGTCCCATATGCAGCATGCACTTAGCACATGTAAAAGAACCCACGGCAACAAAAGGGTTGTTCCTGGCAAAATTCTGTAGAAAAATCCACTTGGATAGGAAAAACAAATAGAACTGCATGCAGGAAAAAATAAAAAAAAAAAAAAAAAGAGTGGCGCTGTAGTATAGCGACGCGCTCTCCCTGGGGAGAGCAACCCGAATTTCATGCAGAGAAATCTGTTGTGATAAAAAGAAACACAAATACAAATACAAAAAAACAGCAACAGATGCTTGACCTATGCATGACCCCAACATGCATGACAGCCCTTGAACTCCTTCCATAGGATAAAATGTTATCCTAAAATTGAATACAGTGGATACTGAAATAAACACAACAATTCAGCAAATATATTAAAACCTTGAAATACATAATTTTGAAACAAACAACAACAACAACAAAAAAATACATAGAAGGGAGATGATTGAAATAAGAATGGGACATGTATAGAAAAATTGCGCACACACACACACACACACACGCACGCACGCACACACACACACAGTTTTTAATTGAACAGATTTATATTTCTTTTTCTTCTTGGTAGTCTGACAGGAACCGACGATGACAAGGTCTGTGTTCTCAGTGATGATAGAGCATGTGTTGTTGTTGTTTTCTTAACATCAGTCGCAAACTTATCACGCAGAATATGTCATGCATATGCAGCAATCATAAAAAAATTAATGCTTTAAATACTCAGTTGTAATATGAAATCTAATGTACATTCTGATTGCAGTTGTAGATAAGTGAGTGTGCGTGTGTGTGTGTGGTGTGTGTGTTGCGGGCATGGGGTGGGGGGGGGGGGGGGGGGGGGTAGGATGCCTGCATTGCACAACCCTTCTTATGTATCATTTGCATTCCCTGAAAACAGATACCACACACTTTGCATTCTTGAAAACGAATTTGATCGTTACATGAAATAGTAGCATCAAAAATTCATTTTCCCAGAGCGGTTGATCGCATTTAATGTCATTACCTCACGACGTGTCCACAAACAATTACCAGTGTGAGAAGACAAGGCTTTAACAGGCCATGGAATGTGCCCTCGGCCACAGCCAGTCACCCCTTTTTCGTCAGGTGGCCCGATCCTCCGACACCAGTGACACGCGTCACGACTGCCCATTTCAAGTGAAGTTTGGGGGGTGACAGGTAGAGAGGGTGGTGCAGGGAGCCGCCGCCCTGTGTGGCGGTGTCGTGTGTATGTGTTGGGGGCCAGGGTCAGCTGGGGCCATGTTAGGGGGCGTGTTTAGGTGTCGTGAGTTTCAGTTTCAGTTTCAGTAGCTCAAGGAGGCGTCACTGCGTTCGGACAAATCCATATACGCTACACCACATCTGCCAAGCAGATGCCTGACCAGCAGCGTAACCCAACGCGCTTAGTCAGGCCTTGAAAAAAAAAGTAAATAAATAATAAATAATTACATAAAAAGAACTACTACTACTAATAATAATATGTATAAGGCGCAAAAACTTGATGAAGTCAACTATAAGTGTAAAAAAAAAAAAAAAAAAAAAGGTGTTCGTGAAGCTTCTCCTCACACCCACCTCTTTCTCGATCTGGTTGGACTGAGAATTTATGTTCGTAATCAAATACCGGGTAATGTCGCACTTAAGCATCCTGAATTCATTGGAGCTGAATTTATTATGCTAAAGTGCGATTAAATACCGATATGATGCAAGCAGACGTGCATAAACTGGAAGATTATATGTGTTCATAAAACAGAACTTTTTTTTTTTTTTTTTTTTTTGCACGTAGACACGCACCCACACTCTGATGATTTCATGTTCGCTTCCTCGATAATGTTGCTCATGAGATGTTTTTGTTGTTTTCTAGGAATTACACATGTAACTCTCTCTCTCTCTCTCTCTCTCTCTCTCTCTCTCTCTCTCTCTCTCTCTCTCTCGTGCGTGCGTGCGTGTGTGTGTGTGTGTGTTATTTTTACCATGCTTATGCCTTTATGCAGTATAGTATTCGCATTCTATGACTTTAAGTTGCATTGTGTAGTGCATGCAATGACATATATCAGTAATGTAGTATTGTGTAGTGTAGATCCTGTTTCAGGGCGGGGACTGGAAAAAAAAGAGAAAAAAAAGAAGAAGAAAAAAAAGCGCGCCAGTGCTTATCTATTATCCTCGATAATAAAGAATTTGACTTGTCTTGTCTTCTCTCTCTCTCTCTCTCTCTCTCTCTCTCTCTCTCTCTCTCTGTACCATTTGGTTGCGTGCATATTATGACTTATGACATGCATTAATACGCGGGGTGGGGGATGGGGCCTGACGCGGTATGCTGTTTGACATAATTGTATGTACTTGGGCTATAACGCACGTGCACCACACACACGCGCGCGCGCGCGTACACACACACACACACACACACACACACACACACACACACAATACACACCAGATTGATCCACGGTTCCACTTTCAGACCGCAGTGGAGAGAGAGAGAGAGAATAAATTTTACGCCGATTTCATCGAAACAATGGTCGTGACGCTGAAAGTCCATTTTACCATACTTACACCCCACTCCACTCGGCCCTTCCAAAACACGCACACACACACACACACACACACACACACACTCTCTCTCTCTCTCTCTCTCTCTCTCCTCAATCCCACTCTCCCCTCCACTCATTCAAAACGTTAATTCCTCACAGAGGTACACGTTCACGTGTTCCCCACAAACTGCCGTGTCCCCCTCACCTTGACAGTGCCCCACAACACCACATACCTGGCTGCTCCCAAATCGTGGGAGGGGGACAGTGGGAGGAGAGAGACGTGGGGGAAAAAATGGAAGAGAAGTGTCGTAGGCTTCGTCAAGTGGACCGGTCGAACGGAGAGAAGTTGTTCGTTGAAGAGTTGAAACATTTTCATCCAGTATTTTTTGTTTCCCAAGAGTTTCGTTTGGTTCCTTCTATGTAATTAATCTCTGGCAGACAGTTTTAGATTCATCAACTGTGGTGTTACGACAGTGTTGATATTTCTTCCGTGATTTTGTTTTTCTTTTTATTTATGTTTTCTTCGGGACGTCTGTTACGCCATCCGTGTCAAAGTTTTTATGTGTTTTGTGATAACTGTGAATGAAATAGATGCGGAATCTGAGTGCAATAAGAATATGAGGTTTACGTGTGCGGCGTTTCGGCCGCCGAAACTTCTCACATAGATCTATCCGGAATCTTCGCTCGAGAAGTCGGAATGTCGCCGTGTGTGTTGTTTGGTGATGATAGGGGGTGTGTTCTCATTCTTCGGCAGTGAGGCAGTTTTCCACTTCTTCGTTTTAGTTTTTGAACGAGCAGTGTGTGGGGGTGTAGTTTGGTGAACGGGTCCCAGTCATCGTTTCTCAGGTTTTCGCGGTTAGTGTTAATAAACTTTGTCATGGCGGATTGAAACTTCATGGGCAATATCCACATTTCTTCCTCGTCTCTCCTCTGTGTGATTGAAGGAGTGAACGGCCACGCCTTGTTGTGAACACTTGCTCATTCCGTCTTGGGGGAGAAATTTTGTGGATATTGCCATTTGCATACATTTGTACATTTCGGAATAGCGGAATAGATGGAAAGGATATGAATAACTAATATAACTGATCGTGCGAACTAGTGTTTAAAGCTTATCATTGATAAAGTTACTTTTATGTTATTACGTTTTTATGCAAGATAAGATGTTGACACACCGAAAGCGTAAAGTGTGTGAATAAAGTCTTAGTTGACAAACACACAAATAAGATGGTGACATACCTAAAGCATAAAGTATGTAAACAAAGTCTTAATTGACAAACACACAACACACCCAAATATTATGCATACTGTATATTGAGACAAACCAATTAACTCGCACATTACATTGCCCACATATGTTTAAGATTACACACACACACACACACACACACACACACACACATATCACCCACCCCTTTCACAGTTCACCATTAACCCCTCCCCACCCCCCCTACCCCTCCCCACCCCTACACACACCCCCCACACACACACACACACACACACACACTGAGCCAAACACAGACACAGGCACATCACCCCTCCCCCTCACAGTCCAAGCCCCTATTTCCCCACCCCACCCCATACCCACACACACCTACACACACACACACACACACACACACACACACACACACAGCAAACATTGTACACATGAACACACCAAGTCTATCCAGTTTAGGAACCAGCACAACCTTGCTCATGCTGATAAGTTCTACTACAAAGGGACCAGACCACCTGCACAACTTGCTGATCCTGGTCTGTCAATAGGTCACTGACTGTTCACAGTACATGTACACACAGATCTATACACCTCACCCCACCAAAACCACCTGCAGTGTACCATTCTTTCTGTTTCAGTATCTATGTGTCGGCCATTTACTTTGTTTTAACTCTCATTTCCCTTTCCTTTACCTTTTTAATTGCTTAGAACTCCTTGTAGTTTGTGTATATGTTCAGTGCACACACATACACACATGTGCACACACACATGTGCACACACACGTATACACACACTCACATGTACACACACACACACACACACACACACGCAGTACACATGTATACACAACACACACCCACATGTAAACACACACACACACACACACAATACACACACAAGTATACACAACACACACACACATACACACACACACATATGCACAACATACATGCACACACACTCCAGCGAGAAGAAATAACCTGAGGGCACTATGCTGATCAAATTCCTGCATACTTGTCAGTGTCACACTGAATGGACCTGTACTACAGGTCTGTTGCTGAAGGCAAAACATGATCGACAATAAAAAGCAGTTTGACGTGGATCCAGGTCTTTACTTCACTTTAGTTTCAGTTCCAATGGGGTTGATCTTTACACAACTGTCCACAAAAACAAAACGTCTTGAGGACCTTTGCACAGACCCAGTGCGCCGGTGAAACATTTATTTGCATTTCTTGCGGTGATCTTGCTTCTTATCAGTGAGCTAAGAAACAGAGATAAAAACAGAACAAATAAACTTAAGGTTCACCTCTTGACACAGATCTGAATTATTTTGTTAACTTTTCATTGTAATTTCTCAGGGAAGTTCCTGACATCAGTTTCATGGATTTGCATGCACTCCTATTCTCTCATATGCCCCCTTTCCCCCCACCATGCCACCCACCATCCATAACATGCCATCCGAACACATACATGTGATGCTCGTGTACATTCCCATACTGTTTCTCTCAGTATAAATTTAGAACACATTTCTGTTTTGTAATGAAATAACAGCTTTATACTGCGTACAGTCTGTGATTTGAAAACATGTAGTGTACATTTTTCTTTCAATGAAGAAATGGAGGAATGTCTGCAATAAAAAAATAAATGAGTAATTAATAAGACACAGTATTACATTATATGTGTATGAGACATGAACTAAGTTTTAGTGAAGAGTTTCAGTTTGTTGAAATCACATTACTGTTTGATTCTTTTTTACTTTTTACTTAAAAAAAAAATTTTTTTTACACTTCATTAGGTAAGGATATTAAGGGCGATGAGGCTGGTGTGTGTGTGTGTGTGTGTGTGTGTGTGTGTGTGTGTGAAATTAAGCAATAATAAACACTAAATTTGTGAACAAATGTCCATTAACTGGGAAACAGACAAGAATTAGAATTTACAAATTTGGGAGTATTTTGAATTATGTAATTAAAGCTACAATAAGTTTGGGTTTTTTTTTAATTCCAATAAATTTACACTGGATTCTAATATTTTTATTTATGATAATATATACTTTAAATCAAATTCAATGTGAGAATAAAATTCTAAATTTTCAGATCACCAATTATGTGAACAACTGAGTAAGCAAACATTTATTTTTCAAGTGCATCTCGGAAACTGAAAAAAAAGAAGAAGAAAAAAACAATGTTTCAACACTGCTGACATGAATACTCAAAAGTTATGACACTTCTTGAAATACAAATGGATGGGTCTGACTCTGAGCAGGTGAGATTCTTCTAGTCCTCCCGAATCAAAATGACTGATTCTCCGCCTTCCCAGTCTCCTGTCATGGGAAACTCCAGCTCACAGCCTGGTGGTGACGAGCGAAACCACACAGAGAAGCATGGGACGAGTGGTGATCACAGTGACAGTGATGCAGAGTTACCCAGTGCCGAAACACTGAGCAAGGCCATCACCAAACAGTCCAGCCACTACATGCTGACCTTTGAGAACGGACTTCCGGATGGGGAGTCCGACTCTGAAGTGGAAGAGCTGACCAAAACCTTGGCCATGTACAGCGACGGCAACAACAACAACAACAGTAACAGCAGAGGCTCAGTGGACCAGCAGGCGGGCACCGTGCAAGGGGACAGGACAGGTGAGAGGGGTCAGGGTTCAAACCCTCTCATGACCCCGCCGCCCAGACATCTTGGCTTTGTGGCGGGTGGTGGGGAGGTGGGTGAAGAGCGTGTGGTGAAAAGGAGAGAGAGAGGTGACGGGCAGCATGGTGAAAGGGTCACAGAGGTCGCCCGCCCCGCCTCTCACCCAGAGCTGCAGATCCCTAGCGGGGACTCTGACACAGACCATGACCTTGACCCTCATGCCGACCCCACCGGTGGATTCCTTCACGTGGCTGGCGACGGTAACTCCACAGTGCGGCCTGACACGCCCACACCCGCCAGTCCGCGCGGCTTCAGAACTAGAGTCCCTGTTGACTCCAGCATGGACTCCGGGTCGGAGTCTGGGTTGATCCGACCCAAACCTCTGTCCGGATCAACGACGGCCATGTGCGGGTCCATGGAGAGCCTGGCCCACAGTGGCCATGGGGAAGTGCAATACAGGGGCCGGACGCTGTTCGAGGCCAACAAGAGGTTCTCGGCCTCAGAACTGAACCTGGCAGACACGCCCAGGCCAGCAGAGAGTCTGTTTGGCGGCGTGGCGCGTCGGCGAGCATTCCACCAGAGCATGAACCGCCTGTCCCTGGGGTCCACTGTGCCCCCCGCCAGCTCCGCCATGGCCTACATGTCGGATGAGGAGGGGGGAAAGGGAGGGGTGATGAGGAGGGAGGGGCCAGGCCGTCGGGGGCTGAGTCGTCGCTGGTCCCTGGCACACGCTGATGCTGACGCCCTGGATGAGGTCAGGTAAGAACTGTGAACTGAAGGCAGTGTGGTAGTCACGGTCCTGACTGGTATTTCTCTTGAGTCAGCTGGGGGTCTTGTCATCATCATCATCATCATCATGCCCTGTCGTCAAGTCGTGAGATGGCTACATTTTGCAGGGCTACAAATTCACAGACAATTTTCAGTTCCCTTTGGTACAAGTAGAAGTAGATGAAACATGGTTACTGTTTCAAACAGTAGTTACAGGTTACTTGTGCAAACAGTGTTTGCAATTGTAGAAATTCATAAATTTATATATTTTTATTTGTCCTGGCTCAAGTAAAATATCAAGAATCTACTTGTCCCATGGCAAATTTCCGCTTGCTCCCTAGGAAAAAAAGAAAAGAAAAAAAAAGGACGCTCACCAAAGGAAAAAAAAAAAGCAACGCTCACCAGAGAGATGTATAATTGGGAGAAAGTAGATCTGTTGTTTTTCTGCGCTGCTGACATGTTTTATTCATTGAACATGCTTGTCTGAGACTGCTCTCAATTGGGATTCTGTTCTGAGAAAAAATGGGGGGCGGTGTGGGGCTGGCCGGGTAGAGGTATTACAAGGCTAGGCAAGGCTACTTTGATTTTCCGGATGGAACGCTTTAAGGTTGGAGGAAAAGTATAAAGTGCATTTGAAACTTTTTGACACCACAAGTCATGTACACACACACACACACACACACACACACACACACACACACACACACACATGAACCCAGAACCACCTTTCCCACACCACAAACACACATTAAAACTGAAAAATTAATACGGTAATAACAACAATTTAAGTTATTAATGAGATGGCCAGTTAAGCAGCCAAACTACTAATCAATCGTCCTACCAGTTTACCAACCAAACATCAATTTAACAACTAGAATAAGTTTATTAATCAACAAATATGCACTCAATCAACCATCTAGTCGACAGCTAAGCGAATAAACCTGTGGAGGGGGAAGAGCAATCAGTGTACCCAGAAGCTTACTGTACTTTAATCCTTTCACCGACTGCCAAACAATGGTGGTTGTTGTTGTTGTATTTCTTTTTATCACAACAGATTTCTCTGTGTGAAATTCGGGCTGCTCTCCCCAGGGAGAGCGTGTCGCTACAGTACAGCGCCACCCATTTTTTTTGTATTTTTTTCCTGCATGCAGTTTTTTTGTTTTGTTTTTTCTATCAAAGTGGATTTTTCTACAGAATTTTGCCAGGAACAACCCTTTTGTTGCCGTGGGTTCTTTTATGTGCGCTAAGTGCATGCTGCACACGGGACCTTGGTTTATCGTCTCATCCGAATGACTAGCGTCCAGACCACCACTCAAAGTCTAGTGGAGGGGGAGAAAATATCGGCGGCTGAGCCGTGATTCAAACCAGCGCGCTCAGATTCTCTAGCTTCCTAGGCGGACGCGTTACCTCTAGGCCATCACTCCACTCCAACAGACAAAAGGACAAAGCATGTTTTTTCCTCTTATCCACCATAAGGTTTAGTTGTTGGGAACAGTTGAATGTGTCTGCAGATATTTCAAGGTCAGTTTTGTGATTCCTGGTTCAGAAATGGCTGACAGTCGATCATCAGTTGTTCAGTGTTTCACTGTTTGTGAGCCTGCTTGAAGTGTCATGTTCAGTTTCTTTTTGTAAATCATTCTGTGATTCTCTCTCTCCCTCTCTCTCTCTGTCTGTCTCTCTCTCTTCTCTCTCTCTTCTCTCTGTGTCTCTCTTCTCTGTGTGTGTGTGTCTCTCTCTCTCTCTTCTCTCTCTCTCTCTCTTCTCTCTTCTCTCTCTCTCTCTCTCATTATTTTACTACCTCCCATTGAGTCTTCTCTCTCTCTTCTCTTACTCTTAGAAATTTTTAGTTTATTGACTCAGGAGTGAATAAGCTGGCTTTGGTAATGGTTTTCTGTCTTTTCGTCATGGAATTTCTTGATGTTGTGGAGTTATTTCACAGCACACACACACTGCACTTCAGGAGTGCTGAATTGTCATTAAAGTTTGCAGTACTTCAGAACATATGGTTGTTTCTTACTGTATTCTTTTTCAGTTAATCTTCTGTATGTTATTTTGTTGTTTTTTTGTTTTTGTGTTAATAGTATATTATAGCCGTTTGATTGGCTAAGAGCGGGCCAGACTAAGAGGGGCGTCTTTTCACTGTTAGCCGCGCGAAATTTGGCCAAACAGAGCAAACCATAGGCCTAGTTTGCATCAGTTTGACATGGTAAGTATATGTAAACACCAAACATGGAGTATAATACAAACTCCTCCTTTATACTAATAAGTGTAGTTTTCAGCATTCATAAGTTACTCTTACATCAGATTGACACTGTTGGCAGTGGTCTTTCCATGTCACGGTGTGACTGATATAGTGATAATTCATGTGCATGGAGAGTTGATCCAGCTATTACTGCTGTGCCTGGGGAGAACTGGTCACTGTGATTGCCTGTGTTGATTCACCACAGCTTGTGTTTACCCAGTCCCTACTTACCTCACCGTGTGTGTGCCATGATTATACGTATTCCTTGGCCCCCCTTGTTGAAGACAGCAGGCTCTGCAAAGCATGGGTTCAGTGCACCCTGTAATAGTCTGATCTGATCATTGCTAGTTTCGGTGCACAAGAATTTGCTGAGTGGAACCTTCGGTCAGGCTGTGTATGACATGCCAGCACCCACCCCCTTGCCCCCCCCTGGCCCCCTCCCATCCCCTTCCCCCTGATTGATGGTTGAGGTGATGATCCACTGTGAGATTGATACATGACTGGTGTGCTGTGTTTTTAACATGATATAACACTAAAAACATAAGGTAGTGCATCTTGATAAGTATTGATTACATGCATGTACACACAGTGTCACATATTTGTATACAGTATACACACACACACACACACGCACACACACACACACACACACACACACACACACACACACACACACACACACACACACACACACACACACACACACACACACACACACACACACACACACACACACACACATACACACACATATGCACACTTGTAGTACGCACGCGCGCACACACACACACACACACATGCACCAGATAAAGAGAGAATGAGAAAGAGAGAAAGAAATTATTGATAAGTTCAGTATAATTTCTTAAGTTTAAACTCTTGCTTTTAAAAGACTTGGACAAACATTTTCCTAACTTGTTCTCTCCCCATCCACCCACCTTGATTGTTTTCCACACGCACGCATACACATGCTCATACACTCACAGGCACGCACACACCTTTGTCCTTTGTCCTTTTCTGTGTTGAGCACCAAGTTCAAGTCCATGACAATGAGTTCAAATCCTGTCACCCCACAATGAAAATGAACAGCCTCACAGTCTCAGCCAGTGCCTGTCTTGAGAACTGTACACGGTGGCAGCACAGTGTAAGACTGTTAGATCCCTCATCCGTTTCTCTGTGGAGAGTGATCCCTGCTGTTCAGTATCACTGGAGGCAGCCTGTATCGACGATAAATTCAGTGTAATACTATATATATATACCCACCCACCTCGATTGTTTTCCACACGCACGCATACACATGCTCATACACTCACAGGCACGCACACACCTTTGTCCTTTGTCCTTTTCTGTGTTGAGCACCAAGTTCAAGTCCATGACAATGAGTTCAAATCCTGTCACCCCAAAATGAAAATGAACAGCCTCACAGTCTCAGCCAGTGCCTGTCTTGAGAACTGTACACGGTGGCAGCACAGTGTAAGACTGTTAGATCCCTCATCCGTTTCTCTGTGGAGAGTGATCCCTGCTGTTCAGTATCACTAGAGGCAGCCTGTATCGACGATAAATTCAGTGTAATACTATATATATATATATATATATATATATATATATATATATATATATATATATATATATATGATAGTCTGTCGTGTCCGACTATGACCATCAGAACAGCAGAGGAGGCAACTGCTGTTCCGACTATCTGGGCTAGAATCTGATTATAGTGGAGAGTGTCTTGCCCAAGTTACATCTCCACTCTCTCAGCCAAGAGGGTTTTAGGACAGTCGGTGTTCGGATGGTTCCCAAAGGCCAACTAGCCCACAAGGCTGCAGCACTAAGAACCAGTGCAATTTTGCCTCCTAGTTTGAGAGTCATAGTCCTTCACAAAAGACTAAGCTGTAAATGATTTCCCATTGACTGGAGAAACCACTGATAATACAGCTCTCACTTTGCTGTTGGCCCAAATGTAAAACTTATGTCAATCTGTGATATAAGCAGAGTGTTGGGCCGAAGTGTAATACTAATAGAATGCTTAATGTACAATGTACCCCCCATTGCTCCCTAGCTGCAAACTCAAGATCTCATGCACAGATGAGCACCCTTTTGGCACAGACATCCAAACCCCTGAGCGCATCCTTCAGGTCTTGCCCAATCCATACTGCACTCTGACGCAGAGTCTGGTCTGATGATGGAGGAACCCTAGGGTCTTGTGGTGTCCTTGTAATGGGGTTCATCACTGTAACAAATCTGGCAATGAATATTGCATTGCAACTGGAACTTGGAAGGCAGAAGTTATCAAACATGAACAGCATTCCAACCAGTTGGAAATTCGGGAATTACCAATTTTCCTCTTTTCTATCGCTCTGTTTCTGATTGTTCCTTGTTTTCTTTTCAGTCATCATTTCCCATCTTATTTTCTGCCTTGCTGGTTTTAAATTTGTTTGTGTTGTTTCTAGAAAACATTGATTGTTTTTTTGTTTTTTTTCTGGACTTCATTCATTTATTATATTTTTTTATGCACTTAGGATGTTATGTAAATTGGCTTGTCTATTTGTCGTACTTGTTTTTAGTATTTATGATTTGTGTGTTATATTATTTTTGTGTTAGGTTCTCTCTGTCTCTGTCTCTGTCTGTCTGTCTGTCTCTCTGTCTCTCTCTGTCTGTCTGTCTCTCTCTCTGTCTATCTGTCTCTCTCTGTCTCTGTCTGTCTCTCTCTGTCTTTGTCTGTCTCTCTGTCTCTCTGTCTGTCTCTCTGTCTCTCTGTCTGTCTCTCTGTCTCTGTCTGTCTGTCTGTCTGTCTGTCTCTCTCTCTCTCTCTCTCTCTCTCTCTCTCTCTCTCTCTCTCTCTCTCCCCCTCTGGCAAAAAAAAGGACAGATGGTCACTGGCAGAGAAATTTTCAGACCATTAATCATAACTGACAGCGTGACATGAACCATGTTTCAGACTGTTGATCATAACTGACAGCGTGACATGAACCATGTTTCAGACTGTTGATCATAACTGACAGCGTGACATGAACCATGTTTCAGACTGTTGATCCTAACAAACAGCGTGACATGAACCATGTTTCAGACTGTTGATCCTAACTGACAGCGTGACATGAACCATGTTTCAGACTGTTGATCCTAACTGACAGCGTGACATGAACCATGTTTCAGACTGTTGATCCTAACTGACAGTGTGACATGAACCATGTTTCAGACTGTTGATCATAACTGACAGCATGACATGAACCATGTTTCAGACTGTTGATCCTAACTGACAGTGTGACATGAACCATGTTTCAGACTGTTGATCATAACTGACAGCGTGACATGAACCATGTTTCAGACTGTTGATCATAACTGACAGTGTGACATGAACCATGTTTCAGACTGTTGATCATAACTGACAGTGTGACATGAACCATGTTTCAGATTGTTGATCATAACTGACAGCGTGACATGAACCATGTTTCAGACTGTTGATCATAACTGACAGCATGACATGAACCATGTTTCAGACTGTTGATCCTAACTGACAGTGTGACATGAACCGTGAATTCAGACTGTTGATCCTGACTGACCGTGTGACATGTACCCTGTTTCAGACTGTTGATCCTAACTGACAGTGTGACATGAACCATGTTTCAGACTGTTGATCATAACTGACAGCGTGACATGAACCATGTTTCAGACTGTTGATCCTAACTAACGGCATGACATGAACCATTTTTCAGACTGTTGATCATAACTGACAGCGTGACATGAACCTTGTTTCAGACTGTTGATCATAACTGACAGCATGACATGAACCATGTTTCAGACTGTTGATCATAACTGACAGTGTGACATGAACCATGTTTCAGATTGTTGATCATAACTGACAGCATGACATGAACCATGTTTCAGACTGTTGATCATAACTGACAGCATGACATGAACCTTGTTTCAACTGTTGATCATAACTGACAGCGTGACATGAACCATGTTTCAGACTGTTGATCATAACTGACAGCGTGACATGAACCATGTTTCAGACTGTTGATCCTAACTAACAGCGTGACATGAACCATGTTTCAGACTGTTGATCCTAACTGACAGTGTGACATGAACCATGTTTCAGACTGTTGATCAGAACTGACAGCATGACATGAACCATGTTTCAGACCGTTGATCCTAACTGACAGCGTGACATGAACCCTGTTTCAGACTGCTGATCATAACTGACAGTGTGACATGTACCATGTTTCAGACTTTTGATCATAACTGACAGCATGACATGTACCATGTTTCAGACTGTTGACCATAACTGACAGCGTGACATTAACCATGTTTCAGACTGTTGATCATAACTGACAGCGTGACATGAACCATGTTTCAGACTGTTGATCATAACTGACAGCGTGACATGAACCATGTTTCAGACTGTTGATCCTAACTGACAGCGTGACATGAACCATGTTTCAGACTGCTGCAACAACAGCTGGACAAGGTGGAGAAGGAGCTGAAGAGGAAGGAGAAGTCATACCAGCAAGAGTTACGGGACCTGCGCAGAGAGAACGAGCAGCAGCAGAAACTGATTGGGAAGGTAGGACTTGTCCCTTGATTTTGATTGACCCATTTTAATGTGTGTGTGTGTGTGTGTGTGTGTGTGTTGTTTTTTTCGGGAGGAGTGGGGGTGGGGGGGAGACAGACAAACAGCAGACAATGGATGTGAAACACCCGTGGTATCACAGTGTGTGATCTCAACATGTTCATGTAACACAGCCACCTCAAGACCCCTCTACCTGAGGAACCAACAAAATATGTCTGTGGCTTTGTAAACAGGTATCAGGTGTTCTTTCTGCTGTTGACACTGAGAGTGACATGAGGTTCTTCAGGTTCATGGAAGACAGATTTTTGTGTGTGTCCTGAATGCCATTTCAATTGAAAAAGTTGTAAATCTGTAGTTAGGGCTTGATGTTGCTTTCAAGTTGAATTGTTAGATAATGAACACTATAACTCTAAAAATGTATCTGACTTAAAAGCTTAACTGTAGATTATAAATACTTTCACTCTAAACAGAAATATCTTACTTCCTTACATCTCTTTGAAAACAACCTTGGTCTAAAGTCCTTTTCTCAGACAGATGTAGCTTTCGAAAGATACTTCACCTTTTAGCTTGATAAAAAGTGAAATTGAAAACCACTTCCTTCTTTTTAACGCATAGAGTAAACATATGTGTTGCAGATAAAGTTTGTAACAAGGGAAATAACGGTCAACAGCCTTTTCACTGGGAAACAAAACAGGTGGATGTGGGAGAGATTTTCAACTGGAGGGATTTGTTTATTTTGTTTGGGCAATGAATACACAGGGTTAGGATCAGACATTGATACATGGAAATGATACACACATCTGATAAAACTCTTTGACTGGTATTCTACAATGAGTTGATTGTGGAGTGCAGGTAATTAAGAACTAATTTGTGGTTTTATCAGTCAGGGTTTTTTTGTTTGGTTCTTTTTTTGTGTTTTTTTGTTTTTGTTTGTTTGTTTAGTTGTTTTTTTAAAAATTCTGTTTTTTAAGGCCTTGTATTGTCTCACTTTCGGTTCTTAATCCTCAAGTCATGAATTTCCATGTTGGTGGTGACTGGTCATATTGTCATAGAATGCAGCCCTAATATTGTTATTCTGTTTCTTTCTCTATGTCCATATGTAACTGTCTAAGCATTGGGATGTTGTAATAGAGCTCTGTATACCAGGGCAATAGAATGCAGCCCTAAAATAGTGATTCTTTTAATATATATATATATATGTTCATATATTATGCTTGTCTTAGTGGAGTGTTTTAATTGAGCTCTGTATACCAGGGCACTAGAGTGCAGCCCTAAAATAGTGATCCTTTTAATTTATATATATGTTCATACATTATGCTTGTCTTAGTGGGGTGTTGTAATAGAGCTCTGTATACCATGACAATAGAATGCAGCCCTATGTTTGTGATTCTTTCAATTTTTATATTTTTCCACATAATTATGCTGTATTCGTTGTCTTTGCAGTGGGATGTTGTGATAGGGCTGTGTAAAACATGCAGCACTGAAAAAGTGATTCTTTTAATTCATATCTGCTCCTCTGTGTACTGTGTTCATCATTGACTCACTTGTGTAAACAAAGTGAGTCAATGTTTTAACCCAGTGTTCGGTTGTCTGTGTGTGTGTGTGTGTGTGTCCGTGTGTCTGTGGTAAACTTTAACATTGACATTTTCTCTGCAAATACTTGGTCAGTTGACACCAAATTTGGCATAGAAATAGGAAAAATTCAGTTCTTTCCAGTCATCTTGTTTAAAACAATATTGCACCTCTGGGATGGGCACAAAAAAATAAAAAAAGAAGCCTAATTATATGCAAACTGCATTTACTGTTATATTTATATTTTTTGTATTCTCTAAACTTGGCACTTTGACCTCTTATTCTGACAACAACAAGAGGAGTCATTATTATCATTTTTTGTTCAAACAGGAACTTCTTTTGCTAAGCATGGAATTTTTATTTATTTTGCAAATGTTTTGGTGCAGATAGTAAAAAAGGGAAATTAATCTGTAATTAATGCTAGGGGACTTAATTTATCACAAGTGAGTCTTGAAGGCCTTGCCTCTCTTGTTTTATCCATGGGATGTTGTAATTGATGTCGGTGTACGGTGACAATAGAATACAGCCCTGTAGCTGAATGTTCCAATTGGAAACCAGGTGTTAACAACAGTGACCTGCATTTGTGGGCTGCAGCTTCCACATTTGTTAGTTAACATGTATGAAATTCTTCTTCTTCTTCTTCTGCGTTCACTCGTATGCACACGAGTGGGTTTTTACGTGTATGACCGTTTTTACCCCGCCATGTAGGCAGCCATACTCCGTTTTCGGGGGTGTGCATGCTGGGTATGTTCTTGTTTCCATAACCCACCGAACGCTGACATGGATTGCAGGATCTTTAACGTGCGTATTTGATCTTCTGCTTGCATATACACGCGAACGGGGTTCAGGCACTAGCAGGTCTGCACATATGTTGACCTGGGAGATCGTAAAAATCTCCACCCTTTACCCACCAGGCGCCATCACCGTGATTCGAACCTGGGACCCTCAGATTGAAAGTCCAACGCTTTAACCACTCGGCTATTGTACCCGTCTCTTCTCACTGTGTTCCTCTGGAATTTCAGGGAAGAGGAAGGGGGTAGGGGGAGGGCAAGGGTGTTACTGATGGAAATGGGGATTCGAGTAACACCCAGCAGTGGACTTGAGTTTGCGTAATTTGCTGTAGAAAAGGAAGAGGCAAAAACCACTTAAAGTAAGATGGATTCAGATGACATATTCATGACCGGCCATGCTCCCCCTATGGAGAGGTGTGCAAATACTACACAGTGTCATGTTACAGTACGTGTAAAGAACAAATAATGGTGAAAAAATACCCTTTCAAGTGAGAACATGAAAAAGATTATCTTCATAATCTGGCAGGAATTAATGCATAAATTTTGCCCTGTAACAGATGAAACTTATGTAATTGAAGTTAACATAAGTATGCTTTGTTATACATATATTTCAACTGTGACGTCAATACCCCGTAGCTTTGTATCATTCACTGACGGTCGTGTTTTTCTTCCAGCAACGCAAACAGATTAAGAAGAATGATGTAGGTAACCTGTGTTCGAGTGGTCAGAGGATGAATTTAGCATGGCATTCCTTTGAGACCTGAATGAATTGAAAACATGTTGAGCATGGCATTCCATTGAGACCTGAATGAATTGAAAACATGTTGAGCAGGGCATTCCATTGAGACCTGAATGAATTGAAAACATGTTGAGCATGGCATTCCATTGAGACCTGAATGAATTGAAAACATGTTGAGCATGGCATTCCCTTGAGACCTGAATGAATTGAAAACATGTTCAGCATGGCATTCCATCGAGGTCTGAATGAATTGAAAACATGTTGAGCATGGCATTCCATTGAGACCTGAATGAATTGAAAACATGTTCAGCATGGCATTCCATTGAGACCTGAATGAATTGAAAACATGTTCAGCATGGCATTCCATTGAGACCTGAATGAATTGAAAACATGTTCAGCATGGCATTTCATGGATACCTGATTGAAGTGAAAACATGTTCAGCATGGCATTTTATTGCGACCTGTTTGAAGTGAAAACATGTTCAGCATGGCATTCCAATGAGACCTGAATGAATTGAAAACATGTTGAGCAGGGCATTCCATAGAATTGAAAACATGTTGAGCAGGGCATTCCATTGAGGCCTGAATGAATTGAAAACATGTTTCATTCAACATGGCATTCCATTGAGACCTGAATGAATTGAAAACATGTTGAGCATGGCATTCCAATGAGACCTGAATGAATTGAAAACATGTTGAGCATGGCATTCCATTGAGGCCTGAATGAATTGAAAACATGTTGAGCATGGCATTCCATTGAGGCCTGAATGAATTGAAAACATGTTGAGCAGGGCATTCCATTGAGGCCTGAATGAATTGAAAACATGTTGAGCAGGGCATTCCATTGAGGCCTGAATGAATTGAAAACATGTTTCATTCAGCATGGTGTTCTCAAGGTCCTTGACTTGACTTGGTCTGGAAGAAAAGTGTGCATGGTATAGATAACTTTTGAAAAGAAAATGTTGAAGAGATTTGCATGTTTTGTTGCGATATTACACTGTATGTGTGTGTGTGTGTGTGTGTGTGTGTATATATATATATATATATATATATATATATATATATATATATATATATATATATATATATATATATAAAGAAGAAAATGTAATTCTGTTCTTAGTGGAGGGGAAATAAGGTGAAAGTTATCAAGAGAAATTGGATTTTGAACTTTACCTTATTTTTGAATTTTTTTTTTTTTTTTTTTTAATGTATGTATGAAAATATGTTGATGTGATATGTAAAACAGTTCAACCAGCTTCTTTATTATTATTATTATTATTATGAGCATTTACACCTAATACCTAATCTTGACAATAAGCCATAGGTGTTAACAAATAGAACACACACGTAAATATCAAAACCGAAAAAAAATTGAACACAAGATACCAGACATTATTAAAAATTATTCATACCCCCCGTCCCCCACACACAGCACACACAAACACACACGCATGCATGCACACAAGTCATAGCACACAATCATAATTAGTACACAATCAAATACAACCAACAAATTCTGAAACTCTCAAACTCACCCACTCACTAATAGTCATTTTAGTTCATACTGGAAAGGGATGAACTGTTGAAAATTATTCAGGATTCACATTTATAGAAATACTTTAATACTTATAACAGTAAATAACAGTAGTACTGCTTGCAAGCGGTAAGTTCAATTAGTGTATGTTTGGACACAGAAGTTGAACTATTTGACCACAGGTAGGGACTGAATTGTGTGATGGCTGTGTGATGTGTGTCTGTGGGTGGGTGTGAGTGTGCATGCGTGTGTCTGTCAGTGTGTGCATGTGTGTGTGTGCATATCTGCGCATGCACATGATATATGTATAAGTATGTATGTGAGCGAGTGTGTGAGCATCTTTTTATTCTGTGTGTCTGTATGTACATGTATGCATGTGTGATATGGAATGAGACTGTGTCTGAAGCAGAAATACATCTCGCATGTTTCAGAACGGACTCGTATTCATTGTAGTATCAAGTATACATATCACATACGCACAGACCAGTCCATTCAATATGCATGCTTGCATGTGTAACATTGTAGGAAATTTAGCATTTAGGTATTGCTACTATGTGTACATTAGTTACAATACAGCCTCTTGCACAAACAATTGATCAAATGCAGAAGATTCCATTCCTCTACTTTTACTTGGTCATAATTGTCTTCATATTACATTATACACATGATCATTCACAACTCCTTTTAACAATGTTTTTCACATCTATATGTCATGTACTTAGGATTAGAATATATTCACACACATTTGAGAAAAATAATTATTAAAGAAAATCAACTTCAGTCACTTCACATTGGGTCACAGGCCTAGTAATAAAGATTATATATATTAAATAATTATTTATAATACAGCAAAATGGGTTTTTGCTAGCTAACTCCCGTGATTCCATTACTTCTCATGTCGCTAGCGATCACAAGTTTACAAGAATAAAAACAATAGAATTGATTACTTTCTATACATGTCAGTTGATATACACCTTCCACGCCATGATCACAGATATGATCTTTCTCTCCCCTTCTCCATGGCCTTAGAGCTCTTTAAAACAAACTTGTTTTTGCCTTCAGCTGAGTCAACGACATGTGATTTCGCTTGAACCGGAAGAGTTTATCTGGCCAAACACTGTATGATGTGATACACAACAGTTACAAATTTATTTAAAAAAAACAAAAAAAACAAAAACAAAAAACATGTGCTTCTAATAAATTTGTTACAAACACACTCTTCATGAACATGTAATTAATTGCCATACACATGTGTGTGCTCAATTACATTCACTATCACAGACATACACACATTCATGAACAGATATGCACATGCATGCATGCACTCACATACACGCATGCATGCGTACACGCAGTACAGCTCAACACTGCATGCATTCCATAATGCTGGAAAAGAAGATGCGCATGACGAAAGTGCAAGCGCAAGCTGATAAGCTTATCTTGATCTGAATGCCGTGATTTGCATGACCCCGTGTTTCGTGTTCCTTTTTTCCTTTATGTTCATTTAGTTTTCACTTCCAAACTCTCCTTTGTCTGTCTGTCTAACATGTTGCTTCATGATTGTTCATGCTTTTAATAGTTTGTAACACTATTTACCAGAGCATTGTTTGATTGTATTGTGCATTCAATCAGTTGATTTTTTGTGTGTGTGTGTGTGTGTTTGTGTGTTTGTGTGTGTGTTTAGTGGTGGTTGTGTGTGTGTGTGGGTTTGTTTGTGTGTGTGTGTGTGTGTGTTTTGCAGTATTAGTTTTTCCTCACTTTAGAAAAATTGAAATATTTTGAGTTCAGCATGATGTTATAGGATAAGATAACGCATTGGTTTTGATAGGTTTGATAGGTTTTGTTTATCTGTTTGTTGTCTTTAGTTAAATTTCAAATGGACCATTTCACTGTCTAGGCGACTGAGTGAAGTGTCAAAAGTGAAGTTTGTTTTCCTTTGCCGAAGGTGGGAAAATGTAAATGTCAAGAAGCGGACAAGTTAGATCAGGTGTGATGTTGGTATAGCAGTATCAGCTGGCAGGACTGCTGGAATTTTTTTTTATCTTCTCTGTTTCTTCTGCGATCACTGGTTGCAACTCCCACGCCCAATCGTATGCAAAGTGTGTGTGGGCCTTTACACGTATGACTGTTTTTAACTTACCATATACGCAGCAATACTCCGTTTTTCGGGGGTGTGCCTGCTGGGTATGTTCTTGTTTTCATAACCCACCGAACACTGACATGGATTACAGGAACTTCAACATGCTTACTTGATCTTCTGCTTGTGTATGCATACAAAGTGGGTTCAGGCACTAGCAGGTCTGCTCAGATGTTGACCTGGGAGACTGGAAAAACCTCGACGCTTTACCCACCAGGTGCGCTGAAGTCAGGGATCTTCTTCTTCTTCTTCTTCTTCTGCGTTCACTCGTATGCACACGAGTGGGCTTTTACGTGTAGGACCGTTTTTACCCCGCCATGTAGGCAGCCATACTCCGTTTTCGGGGGTGTGCATGCTGGGTATGTTCTTGTTTCCATAACCCACCGAACGCTGACATGGATTACAGGATCTTTAACGTGCGTAATTGATCTTCTGCTTGCATATACACATGAAGGGGGTTCAGGCACTAGCAGGTCTGCACATATGTTGACCTGGGAGATCGTAAAAATTCTCCACCCTTTACCCACCAGGCGCCGTCACCGTGATTCGAACCCAGGACCCTCAGATTGACAGTCCAACGCTTTAACCACTCGGCTATTGCGCCCGTCGAAGTCAGGGCTCGAACCCAGCAAAGGCAGCAGCCAGAGCTGTAACCATTCAGCCACTGCAGATGTGACGTTCCTTTACCTACCTGACAGTCATGCATTATGTGGTGAAGGTGTCCTGGGGTGCTGGTCTGACTGGCTGATGTGGGACAGCAAGTTTAACTCACTCAGTATGGCCAGTCCTCTCTTCTCCTGTACACAGACCCCTCGGATGTCCAGTGGTAGTCTGAATGACCCAACCTTTAGCTTCCATCGTCAGAATTATGGTATTTGTCAACATTCACCTCTTCAGTATATTTGTCAACATTCATCTCTTCAGTATAAGAGCCTTCCACCTGCAATATTCTGATGGTGGTAATTGGGGTGAAACGCTGTTAACGTCGTCTCTTTCGCCGTTCGTATGGAGAGAGTTAAGAGCTCAACAAGTGAAGTACCTCTCGTTTAGTTGTTGTTGTTTTTTCTTAGTGATTTCTTATGTATTCTTGTGTCTATGAGTCTATCAAATCTGATGAGAGGCAGAGTGCGATGTGTATGCATCAATATTAAGGATAAGATTTTTGTTGGTTTTCTGGATATTTTTTAGTGTTCCTTATGCTGTGAAGAAAAGCGATGCAGTGCTTATGTTGGTGTCAGTGTCATTGTGCTTCTGTACTGTGGCAAGTTGGTTTGCATTACATGGTACTACACTTCTGTCTTCTGAAATAAGATTTTAAAAAAGATATATATATATATATATATATATATATCAGTGTGTTTCTTTCTCTGAGTCTCTCTCTCTCTGAGTCTCTTACCAAGTCTCTCACTGTGTCTTTCACTACTGAGTCGCTCACTGAGTCTCTCTCTCTCTCTCTCTCTCTCTCTCTCCAGATATATATATATATATATATTATATCCATAAGAGCATAATCGTTATCATATATATATATAATTATATAATCATGCTATTATGGATATCACTGTCACATTTTCATTGGTAACGATGAGCGTCATGGCTGTTCTTATTATGCTTTTGATGATGAGGGTCATTGTCATGGCACTTACAATGATAAGATGATGATGATGATGATGATGATGAGCATAATGGTAATTATCATTGCTGTCACACAGTTTTTCTCTGGGGGGGAAACCAAGACAAGAGGCATGTCTGTGTGCAGAACCTGGGACCTGAGGCAAAGATTGAAGCCACCATGCAGCACGAAATCACCAGGATGACATCTGAAAACTTGGTGAGTTGATTTCAGTGCATCATTCTGTGTGTGTGTGTGTGTGTCTGTGTGTGTGTGTGAGAGAGAGAGAGAAAGACAGAGAGAGAGAGAGAGGATGACATACCTTTTCCCCACTGCTCTGTTTCAAAGTGTGTGTGTGTGTGTCTGTGTCTGTGTGTGAGTGAGTGACCTTGTTTGTGTGACTCTGTGTGTGTGTGTGTGTGTGTGTGTGTGTAACCTTGTTTGTGTGACTGTGTGTGTGTGTGTGTGTATGTGTGAGAGAGAGAGAGAGAGAGAGAGAGACCTTGTTTGTGTGAGTCTGTGTGAGAGAGAGAGAGAAGAAAAGAAACATGACACATATAAAAGACCAGTCTTGAGTGTTTTGCATGTTCATATATTGAACTCAGGAGATGCCACTTTTCAATGTCCAGACTGAAAGGAATGGTTCAGAATGCAAAATTACTTTTGATTTCCTTTTCCAGTGAACAGAGACTTCACAAAGACAAAGCTGTACTGGAGGAAGGTGGCAGAATGGTTAAGACGCTCAGCTACCAATACAGAGAGTCCGTGAGGGTGTGGGTTTGAATCCCGCTCTCGCCCTTTCTCCTAAGTTTGACTGGAAAATCAAACTGAGCGTCTAGTCTTTCGGATGAGACGATAAACCGAGGTCCCGTGTGCAGCACGCACTTGGCGCACTGAAAAAGAACCCATGGCAACGAGAGTGTTGTCCTCTGGCGAAATTACGTAAAATGAAATCCACTTTCATAGGTACACAAATATGTAAGTATGCACTCAAGGCCTGACTATGCGCGTTGGGTTATGCTGCTGGTCAGGCATCTGCTCAACAGATGTGGTGTAGCGTGTATGGATTTGTCCGAACGCAGTGACGCCTCCTTGAGAAAGTGAAACTGAAACTGTACTGTGTGTAAAAAAAATATTTGTCTCTGTCATTTTTTTTTTTTTTTTCTGTAGCACTTCACACCTGTGGGATCGTTAAAGATATTGGTTATTGCCTGACAGTGTATCTGTTCACGTGACACTGACACATTGTGCCTGTTCAAACTTTTGTATTTGTATTTTTATTTCTCTTTTTATCACAACATATTTCTCTGCGTGAAATTCAGGCTGCTCTCCCCAGGGAGAGCGCGTCGATACACTACAGCGCCACCCATTGTTTTGTATTTTTTCCTGCGTGCAGTTTTATTTGTTTTCGTAAAGTGGATTTTTCTACAGAATTTTGCCAGGGACAACCCTTTTGTTGCCGTGGGTTCTTTTACCTGCGCTAAGTTCATGCTGCGCACGGGACCTCAGTTTATCATCTCATCCGAATGACTAGCGTCCAGACCACCACTCAAAGTCTAGTGGAGGGGGAGAAAATATCGGCGGCTGAGCCGTGATTCGAAGCAGTGCACTCAGATTCTCTCGCTTCCTAGGCGGACGCGTTACCTCTAGGCCATCACTCCACTTTTGATAGTGTGGTTGAATTGTTACATTGTAATTATTCAAACTTTCTGACAGAGTGGTGACATAGTTAGTATCTGATTGTTGTCGTTGACACAGGACTGGAGAGAAGTGACTGACACAGACTGGACCCCCTTGATGGTATGGTTGCACTGTTATCATCTGAATGTTGTTGGCAGGACCTGAGAGAAACGATTGACAAACAGACGGATCAGATCCGCAGGCTGAAGAAGATGTTGAAGGTTTACGCCAAGAAACTGAAGGATGGAGAAGGTAGGGTGATGGTGATTTTGCGAGATGGGGTCTTTCTGCTTTGTCTTTGTTCTGATCACATCCCCTCACCCAGCCCCTCCATTCTATGTCTCTCTCCTCTCTTGTCTCTCGTAGATGGGAAATAGATTCTGACCTGTCTGGTTCATGGATTCAGACATTTCACTTTGGGTTCTCGTCCTGTTAACTCACTCCGGACGAATAGTTTTCTCCCTTGCTTTCCCCTGCAGATGACCCATTTGTTAGGGTTAGGAAAAAAAAACCCGCAAAAAATACGAAACACAAAGTAACTGAATGAAACTCCCTGTACTTGACACACTGACCCCTCTTTTCACGTCATGTGTACGCCCACCATCCTCCCTCTCTTCACCGCCCTCAGAAGCTGAGTCATTGTCAGTACCGTCTTGCTGGTAGCTTTCTTCACTGCAGATACTTTGTTCAATGCCTTTATCATCCTCGTCAGTGTAGAAACCTTCAGTTTGAAGCATTTCAATCACTTCAGCAGCAGTAAAAACCTGCTGTCGTGATATAGTTTGCTCCAGAAATTTCTCACTTGTATCACCTGTGACACCATTTTCCATCGTCCGGAGTGAGTTAACTCTCTCCGGACAAAGGAATGCGTGAGCATTCCTACATAAAATGTATTCGGTTTCAGACGATGGAATGGAATAGCATTTTCAAGAAATAAAAATCCATCACGCACTGTACACGTGATTTTGTGATTAGCCAAGCAGAGTGCGCTATTCTGGGTCACTCCCCAATCAAATGGTATGATTGGCCAGCCTGCCATGTGTGGCCCGTCTCACACACACGCTGACAAAGTCGCTGACCGGTCGTCTGCTCGCGTGCCAGCCTGTCAGCAAAGCGGGTTCTTCTCAAATGTTGTGGAGCGAACAAGGCAGCAACGGCAATGTTTTAGTGTTGCTGAAGTACTTGAAATGCTACAAACTGAAGGGTCGGACATTGAAGAGGTGGATGATGACGAAGAAGAAAGTAAATTTAATGCAGAAAGCGAGCATGGGTATGGTGATTCGGGGTGAAAAATTGGCATTATTTTCTACATATGGCAAAACTGTAAAAATAACATGAGAAATTTGATTTAAAAAAAAAAAAAATTATATATGTAATAGCTCAACATGTAATAAACCAGTTCTGAAAGTTTCATTTTCTTACTCAGTATTTTGTATTTTTTGTAATTTTTTTTCCAAACCCTTACAAATGGGCCGTCTGTGGGGAAAAGCAAGGGAGAAAACTTGTCATCCGGAGTGAGTTAAGTGTGTGTGACAGCATGGGAGTCAATGTGCGGATGATTCTAAAGCCAGTTCTCCATTGTGCCATGTCTCGGGTATCTTTTACTTTGTTTGGAAAAGGGATTTGAAATTCCTTTTTTTAAAAATTAATCTTATTTAGCCATGTGTACAATCGGAAATTAACAAATAATGAGGCCAGGAGACGATATGATTAACAAATAGTAAAGAGTGGTAACTCGCTCCATTACACTAGGTACACAACTTCAAGTCAGTGATGCTTACGCTACCGATTCAACTATTGTCCATGTGTTCTGTGTGGCTTATTCAGGATTAAAGAGGCTATGCCAGTCTTGAATAAAAAGCTAATTCGTGTTTGCACATTTCTTCTGTCTTTGCTGCTGTGTGCACATGTCAAATGATTGGTTTAAGAACAGGCCCGGCGCTTCCTTTTTTGAGGAAGTGTCTGGGTTTGTTCCAATGTACCTTATATTTACCTGTGTGCTAGCTGAATCGGTAGCGTAAGCATCACTGACTTGAAGTTGTGTACCTTGTGTAATGGAGTGAGTTACCACTCTTTACTATTTGTTAATCATGTGTACAATCATTTTACTTTGAGGCACCCCCCTCCCTGATGCCTTGAATGTGTGTGTGAGAGTGGTTTTTCTTCTTCTTCTTCTGCGTTCACTCGTATGCACACGAGTGGGCTTTTACGTGTATGACCGTTTTTACCCTGCCATGTAGGCAGCCATACTCCGTTTTCGGGGGTGTGCATGCTGGCTATGTTCTTGTTTCCATAACCCACCGAACGCTGACATGGATTACAGGATCTTTAACGTGCGTATTTGATCTTCTGCTTGCATATACACACAAAGGGGGTTCAGGGACTAGCAGGTCTGCACATATGTTGACCTGGGAGATCATAAAAATCTCCACCCTTTACCCACCAGGCGCCGTCACCGTGATTCGAACCCGGGACCCTCAGATTGACAGTCCAACGCTTTAACCACTCGGCTGTTGCGCCCGTCTATGAGTGGTTAAAAAACCAATGTTGTGCTAATTCTCTTGCTTATTTAACTCTGCTTTGGTGAAGGGATTAACCTTTTTTTTATTTTTTGAAATTATCTGTAATCCCTTGAAAGATCAGTATTTGCAAATGAGTTGTACTGACATGCCAATCAGCAGTTCCTGTTAAATAATGCTTTGTGTCTGTGTCTGGATGTGTGTTTGTGTGGTGTTTGGACTTTGATCAGTGCATGCATAACTGACTACCGAGACCTGCAAGACAAAAATCTGGTATGAGATCAGGATCGTTCAGTATTCCATACAGGCCTGTGGAAAAGTCAGCTTTAAAAAGTGAAGAAGGGAGTAAAACATGACACTTATGTCACAGTGGACCTTTGGGTCTTGCTGTCATCTACTTTGTGAATCTTTTTTATTAGAAGGCTCGGTGTTACTGTTAGTCTCTTTTTAACAGTGTTTTAATTAGTATCAGTATCAGTAGCTCAAGGAGGCATCACTGCGTTCGGTCAAATCCATATACGCAACACCACATCTGCCAAGCAGATGCCTGACCAGCAGCGTAATCCAACGCGCTTAGTCAGCCCTTGAGAAATAAATAAAAAATAAAAAAATAAAATAAAATAAATAAATAAATGAAATAAGATAAAATAACAAAAATCAAAATAAATTAATAAATAAAAAAAAGAAAAAAGAAAAAAAGAAAAAGACATAAAAATACTGCTACTACTAATAATAAAATTAATGTTTTAATTTAAGAGGGGGTGCTGTGGCAGAATCAGCTGTTGGACTTCTGTTCCAGTGTTCACCAGAGGTGACAGCTCAAGGCCTCATTTTGGCATGGTGGTGTGTGCTTCAGAAAGGCATTTTACTCTGATTTTGCCCACTCCACCCAGGTGTGGCATACCTGACTTCTGTCGGGGAAGATAGAAGCGACAGAATGAGATGATTGAGTGCTGCCTTCCTATGCCAATCCCTGGACACAGAAAAAAACATGAACACACTGCCCCTGAAGGGCGATGATTCCTTTTACTAAGTTAACTCTCTCCATACGAACGGCGAAAGAGACGACGTTAACAGCGTTTCACCCCAACTACCATCATCAGAATATTGCAAGCAGAAGGCTCTTATACTGAAGAGGTGAATGTTGACAAAGAATACCACAATTCTGATGACGGAAGCTAAAGGTTGGGTCATTCAGACACCCACTGGACATCCGAGGGGTCTGTGTAGAGGAGAAGAGAGGACTGGCCGTACTGAGTGAGTTAAATGATCTGTACTTGTGTAGGTGCATGAAGATTTCACATGCTGTAGAAATTAAAAAATAAAAAATAAAAAAAACAAACCCGTGAGTGTGTGCTGATGGTGGGCGCTGACTGATGTTTCTCTGTGTGCTTACCTGGGCGGTGCTGTGGACGTCAGGTTTACCTGACCGCTGGTCGTGGATCACCCCCTCCATTTCCCTTACCTCTGAAATGGGTAACACACCTCGTGCCACAACTGTCATTATGTGACATTTACATCCCCTCGCTTGGCTTATTTTGAGTTTGTTGTTGTTGTTTTTTGCAGTTGTTGAAAGTTGACCTGCGCTGAGCGTTTGAATTGTTCCTTGTTTATTTCTAGATTCTTTCTTTTTTTTTTCTTTTTTTAAAAATTATTTCTTGTTTATTTCTAGATTCGTTTTCGTCTTTATTTTTTTCAAAGTTGGCTTCTAGCATTGCATACCCTCCAACAGTTGTTCCACATGTTGCATTTAATTTTTGATAGGTTATTTCTTTGTTCCTTGGTTATTTCTTGGTGGTGGTTTTATAAGTGTTTTTATTTGTGTGTGTTTTCTTTTTCAGTTACTTATTACATTTGCACAGATGAGGTTTGTTTTTAAAAGAACCGGTTGTATTCTGGTGTGATTTATCAGAGTTGGTAGCTGTTAGTTGTCAGAGCAGATAATGTTGTACTGAGCTAGTGGTAGATTTGAATGAAGTAGCTGTCTTGACACATAATGTGACGTATGGTGGTTTATGTGTTGTTGTTGTTTTTTTTTATAAGAGAGCAGAATTTGAGATAGAGATTGTTCACTTTCGTTCAAAGTTTACCAACCTCAGAAGTTAAACTTTGCATGCCCCATGCACTATCCCTATTCCATAGATGGCTGTTTTCACCTTTCTCTTGTGCTGTGTTTAGCATTCCTCAGAGAAAGAACATACGTATGTGTATGAGAGTATGTGCTCATTAAGTTAACATCTTTTTATGTTGAGTGATTTTAGACAAGTGATTGTGTAGGTGCCCCTATGTATGGGTGTGTATACACATGTTTTGGAGAGAGATGATGTGTTCGTTCTTTAATGTAACACCTTCTCACTATAAGTGATTTAGAAAAGATTGTGTGTGGTGTGTGTGTGCCCCCATGTGCATGTATGTGTATGTGTACACATGCTTAGGAAAGAGTATGTGTGTGTGTTCATTGTTTAGCTTCACATCTGTTCACAAAAAGTGATTTTAAAAATGTGTACATGCAGACACTGCAGATGCCTAAGTAAAAAGTTGTCTTTCAAGACCAGATAGCCAGCAAATTGATTTATAATACTGTGGTATCTCTGTCAGTGACAGCACACTGGTTTCGAACAAATCAAAGAGAGAAGCTTCCTGTGTGAGGCTGTCTTTAGACTTTTGATAAAATTCAGTTTATTTCTTTAACGTATTTTATTTTTTTAATTGTGTCTTTACTTTTGTTTTTGACTTATTTCTCGATGGTGGTGTTTATTGTTGAAATCTGTTTTTTATGATGTTACCTTGTGACAGTTTGTCTCCATTCTCTCCTGTTTCTATCATGTGAAGCAAATACATTAATGAACAGATCTATAAATGAACAAAGAAGAATGAATGGGAAAAGTTGACTGCAGGCAAGAATGAAATAAATTTAAGAATTTTTTGAAAAAAAAACAACCCAAAATATTACTCACCTTATGAACAGAGAACAAACACAGACACCACAGAACATGAGGTGAGGAAGCAACTCTTTTCGACATTGGGGACTTCCACAGGCAAAACAATTAAGCATACACACAGAGATGGAGAGAGCTTGAACCTGTGTTGGATGGCATCTTGAAGAAATGGTGTAGTAGTCGTAATAATCTTCCTGTTGGACAGCTATCTAAGTGAGACAGTCACTGTTGACAGCTATCTAAGTGAGAAAGTTCCTGTTGACAGCTATATAAGTGAGACAGTCACTGTTCACACATATATCTAAGTGAGACAGTCACTGTTCACAGCTATGTGAGGAAGTTCCTGTTGACATCTATCTAAGTGAGGAAGTTCCCTGTTGACAGCTATCTAAGTGAGGAAGTTCCTGTTGACAGCTATCTAAGTGAGAAAATCATTGTTGACAGTTATCTAAGTGAGACAGTCACTGTTGACAGTTATCTAAGTGATAGAGTCACTGTTGACAGCTATCCAAGTGAGAAAGTTCCTGTGGACAGCTATCTGAGACAGTCACTGTTGACAACAGCTATCTAAGTGAGACAGTCACTGTTGACAACAGTTATCTAAATGAGACAATCACTGTTGACTGCTTTGTAAGTGAGAAAGTCACTGTTGACAGCTATTTAAGTGATAAAGTTCCTGTTGACAGCTATCTAAGTGAGAGAGTACTGTTGACAGCTATGTAAGTGAGAAAATCACTGTTGACTGCTTTGTAAGTGAGAAAGTCACTGTTGACAGCTATTTAAGTGATAAAGTTCCTGTTGACAGCTATCTAAGTGAGACAGTAACTGTTGACAGCTATCTAAGTGAGAGAGTACTGTTGACAGCTATGTAAGTGAGAAAATCACTGTTGACAGCTGTCTAAGGGAGAAAATCACTGTTGACAGCTATCTAAGTGGGAAAACCACTGTTGGCAGCTATCTAAGTGGGAAAGTTCCTGTTGACAGCTATCTAAGTGGGACAGTCATGGTTGACAGCTATCTAAGTGAGAAAATCATTGTTGACAGCTATCTAAGTGATAAAGTTCCTGTTGACAGCTATCTAAGTGAGGCATTAACTGTTGACAACAGCTATCTAAGTGAGACAGTCACTGTTGACAACAGTTATCTAAATGAGACAGTCACTGTTGACTGCTTTGTAAGTGAGAAAGTCACTGTTGACAGTTATCTAAGTGATAAAGTTCCTGTTGACAGCTATCTAAGTGAGACAGTAACTGTTGACAGCTGTCTAAGTGAGAGAGTACTGTTGACAGCTATCTAAGTGAGAAAATCACTGTTGACGGCTGTCTAAGTGGGAGAGTACTGTTGACAGCTATCTAAGTGAGAAAATCACTGTTGGCAGCTATCTAAGTGGGAAAGTTCCTGTTGACAGCTATCTAAGTGGGACAGTCACGGTTGACAGCTATCTAAGTCAGAAAATCATTGTTGACAGCTGTCTAAGCGATAAAGTTCCTGTTGACAGCTATCTAAGTGAGGCATTAACTGTTGACAACAGCTATGTAAGTGAGAAAATCATTGTTGACAGCTATCTAAGCGATAAAGTTCTGGTTGACAGCTATCTAAGTGAGAACATTCCTGTTGACAACAGCTATCTTAAGTGGGACAGTCACTGTTGACAGCTATGTAAGTGAGAATGTTCCTGTTGACAGCTGTCTAAGTGAGAAAGTTCCTGTTGACAGCTGTCTAAGTGAGAACGTTCCTGTTGACAGCGGAGGAGATAGCGGCGGTGCTGGACAAGGAGGAAGGAGGGAGTGATGGGAAGGGGGGAGCGGCCATCGGGGCGACGGTCATTCACCGGGAGAGGACCTACATGGGCATGTTGGAGTACCGGCGTGAGGATGAGGGGGCCCTCATCAAGAACCTCATCCTGGGTATGTGCCTTCTTTTATGTCTTTTTCTTTTTGTTTTGTTTTGCTTTTTTTTTTTGGGGGGGGGGGGGGGTTGTTTTGTTTTGTTTTTTTTGTCAGAAATATTATCCTGTGTTTTTTTGTGTGTTTTTTTTTGCGATATTTCCTGCCAACATCATCGGGGTTTTTTTGTTTGTTTTTTTCCTGTCGAAAACAGTATCATGGGTATGTGCATCATCTCAGGGTTTTTTTTTTTTTTGTTTTTTTTTTCCCTTTTCCTGAATCCTTCCATTTTCTCTTCTCTGTGATTTGGTCAGTCTGTTTGTGTGTGTGTTTGTGTGAATGTTTATATCTTTCCTTGTCTTCCTGGAGAGGTGATGATGGATTTCAAGACACAGGAATTAATCCTGTCAGTCTGGCTCCATGACTAAGTGATTACTGGTGTCAGTACAGTGCTCAGTAGGTGGTGTCCTGTGTGTGTTGAATTTAGAACAGGCACTACTGAACGCCACCGAATTGACTCGACAGCAGTGCAGGGTCTCCTGTAGTGTGTGGCCTACTGGCAGTCTGACACTGATAGCTGTCTGTGGCACTGACACTGAGACTTAAGCAGACAAACCTAGGTGTGGTTGTGCGCACATATTAAGACAATAAAGTATTGCACAACAATGTATACTGATAGAAAACATAGTGTACAACAAGGTAAAAAAAAAAAAATTCCAACAAATGGATGTATATGAATGTTAAACACACACACACAAATGCACACACACACACACACACACACACACACACACACACACACACACACACAAATGTAAAGACAAGGTAGTGTACGACAATGTAAAAAAAAATTTTTTTTAATCCGTACATAAATGTAAAATGCACACACACACACACACACACACACACACACACACACACACACACACACATGTAAAGACAAGGTAGTGTACAACAATGTAAAAAAAAAAAAAAAATCAAATAGATGCACACACACACACACACGCACACACACACACACAAACACAAACACACACACACACACACAAACACACACACACAAACACACACACGCACACACAATACTATGATTATTATTATGATGATAATTATTCACTATATATATATATATATATATATATATATATATTATATGATAATCATTCAGTTCACTGTTTCACACTACCCTCACAGAGCTGAAGCCCAAGATAGCCTCGGGCTTGCTGCCCGGACTGCCTGCCTACACCCTGTTCATGTGTGTGCGCCACACCGACTACATCAACGACGACGACAAGGTCAAGTCACTGCTCACCGCCACCATCAATGGCATCAAGAAGGTCGTCAAGGTCAGTGCCCGTTTAGGGGGCCGCAGGTCTGTGTTGGATTGGAAAACGGTTCGATCATGCTGTCTGTCTTCACACACGCACGTAATTTTTAAACAAAGTGAGTCTATGTTTTAACCTGGTGTTAGGTTGTCTGTGTGTGTGTGTGTCTGTGTGTCCGTGGTAAACTTTTAACATTGACATTTTCTCTGCAAATACTTTGTCAGTTGACACCAAATTAGGCATGAAAATAGGAAAAATTCAGTTTTTTCCAATCATCTTGTTTAAAACAATATTGCACCTCTGGGATGGGCACAAAAAAAAAAAAATGAAGCCTAATTATATGCAAACTGTATTTACTTTTATATTTATATTTTTTGTATTCTCTAAACTTGGCACTTTGATCTGATATTCTGACCCAACAACAAGAGCAGTCATTATTGTCATTTTTTGTTCAAACAGGAACTTCTTTTGCTAAGCATGGAAGTTTTATTTATTTTGCAAACGTTTTTGGTGCAGATAGTAAAAAAAGGGAAATTACTCTGTAATTAATGCTAGGGGACTTGATTCGCTTTAAACTGATCTTTCTCATCTTAAACATTACATTTTGAAATTATACGCAATACATAAAAAGTATGGATTTTTTTTTCCAGTGTATCACAAGTCAGTCTTGAAGGCCTTGCCTCTCTTGTTTTTTTTTTTTAATTCATGTTAATATGCCTCTCAATATCCTTACCTCTAAAGATCATTTTAAAATTACTCCTTACCTCTAAAGATCATTAAAAAAAAAACCCTCCAAAAACAACTACTACTTAATATATTCCCTTTACAAAAGTAATGTGGTAGTGCTTAACATAAATTATCTCCATTCCTAGTAGTATAACATTATTACTGAACCTGCAGTGATGTTGTGCATTATGATCTTTTGACATATGTTCTTTTCAAATAATAATCTATAGAAGTATTGCATACAGTATTTGATTATTGATTAATTTTCTGTCCTAATCCCGCTTCCCACATCCCCCCTCTCACACACACTCTACCAATATTAAGTTTTTGTTTCTCCAGTCACTGACACCCACCTTTTATATTTTACATTTTGTACTCTTATCTTTTCCACATTCTGTTCTCTCTCTCTTTTCCTTCCTCAATCCCCTCCCCCTCCCCCCCCCCCACCCCCCCCCCCCCCAACCACCTACACCTCAACCGCCCCCTTTTCAGTTGAATATTTCTTCTCCTGCCATTGATTTTCACAAATGATGATTGCTTATTGATGATAATAATAATCACCATTATGATAGAAAAAAATAACAATACAGATGATGATAATAATAATGAGAATATCATTTATTTTCAGTCTAATATCATCATCGTAGATGAACAGACTACAAATGAATAAACGAACATATTTTCTTTATGTGTTACGTTTTTTCAGTAAGTTTCATAGATGTAGGGATACGGCGTTCTGGAAAAGACTAAGGGTAATGCTACCAACAAATGTACTCGTGTTTCTACTTTATGACTGTTTCTGAGATCGTTCATTAGTCTCTGAACACATGGTCTGATTTAATCTTATTTATTCAGCTTCTTCGGACAAGGTTTTTGGCAACAAGAATGACCATGACGGAATGCTTGCTATGTTTTTGTGGTGTGGTCATCTCCCAGCGTGTGGTTGTGCTGTGTTGAAAGGCAGGAAAGTAGAGCACCGCCTCACCACAACCACAGCAGTCTGCCTGCAAGTGATGCTTTTTTACTTCTGTGACGGCTTTCAACCTAACATTTTTTTTTTTTTTTTTTTGTATTTCTTTTTATCACAACAGATTTCTCTGTGAAATTTGGGCTGCTCTCCCCAGCGTGCAGTTTTATTTATTTTTCCTATAGAAGTGGATTTTTCCACAGAATTTTGCCAGGAACAACACTTTTGTTGTCATGGGTTCTTTTACGTGCGCTGAGTGCATGCTGCACACGGGACCTTGGTTTATCATCTCATCCGAATGACTAGTGTCCAGACCACCACTCAGTGTCTAGTGGAGGGGGAGAAAATATCGGCGGCTGAACCGTGATTCGAACCTGCGTGCTCAGATTCTCTCGCTTCCTAGGCGGACGCTTTACCTCTAGGCCACCACTCCACATATTTAGGCAGCTGTACTCTTTTTTTCAGGGTGAGCATGCTGGGTTTGTTAACATTTACAAAATCCACTGAACACTGACAAGGGTCACAGACTTTTAACTGTGTGTTTTGGGTCTCCATTTGTGCAGTGATCCTGACTCAGGGAGAGTGTTGTTGGTGTGTTACAGAAGCACAGCGATGACCTGGAGCGAGTGACGCTGTGGCTGGCCAACACCTGTCGGCTGATGCACACCTTGAAACAGTACAGCGGGGAAAAGGTGAGTTTCCCTAACACTCACACACACACACACACACACACACACACACACACACTGCACACATACACACACACACACACACCTTGAAACAGTACAGTGGGGAAAAGGTATGTCATCCTCTCTCTCTCTCTCTCTCTCTCTCTCTCTCTCTCTCCCTCCCCCCCCCCCCCCCACACACACACATACATACATACTCACACCTTGAAACAGTACAGTGGGGAAAAGGTATGTCATCCTCTATCTCTCTCTCACACACACACACACACACACACACATACATACACACACACACACTTTGAAACAGTACAGTGGGGTAAAGGTATGTCATCCTCACACACACACACACACACTCACATACACACATACTCACACTCGCACACACACACACACACACACACATTTTACTTATATATATGATTTATTCCCTGGATGTTTTTATAAATGTATTGTACAACATGTTACGGTCTTAACGTGTGTGTGTGTGCGTGTGTGTGGGTGTTTGTGTGTGTGTGTATGTGTGCATACATGTGTGTGTATGCATGTGCGCATGTCATTTTAGTAATATATACCTTTTATTTGTTGGATGTTTTCATTTGTAAATACTGTTGTGCAATACCCTATTGTCTTAACATGAGTGTGTGCATGGGGGAGGGGGGAGGGGTTTGTCTGTCGTCAGCTATTGGGAATTTTTATTTGACTAGTTTTAATCTCTTTTTATGTTGCGCATGATAATTTTATGCTGGTGTATACAACGAGCCTGTGATTGCACAACTTAGTTTCCATGTGGATAAATAAAGTGTTTTTGATTGATTTGATTGACAGAGAGGAAAGATCTCTGTCCATAACCCACCAGGTATTACTGTGAATGAAAGTGTGTTGGTTTTTAAACTAGACAATGTGCCATATTAAAAAAAAAAAAAAAATTAGAAAAGACCCACCCATGCTCTTGTTTCAGCCCTTCCAGTCAGAGAACCAGCCACGCCAGAATGAGATGTGTCTACGCAACTTCGACCTGTCTGAGTACCGACAGGTGTTTTCCGACCTGGCCATCTGGATCTACCAGACGCTGACCAAACTGATGCAGGAACTGCTGCAGCCCAGCATAGGTGGGTACCTACCTGTTGGGCCTGACAGGTAACCTCAGGTTCAGGTGTCTGATGTACCTACCTGTTGGACCTGACAGGTAACCTCAGGTTCAGGTGTCTGATGTACCTACCTGTTGGACCTGACAGGTAACCTCAGGTACAGGTGTCTGATGTACCTACCTGTTGGACCTGACAGGTAACCTCAGGTTCAGGTGTCTGATGTACCTACCTGTTGGACCTGACAGGTAACCTCAGGTTCAGGTGTCTGTCTGATGTACCTACCTGTTGGACCTGACAGGTGACCTCAGGTTCAGGTGTCTGATGTACCTACCTGTTGGACCTGACAGGCGACCTCAGGTACAGGTGTCTGATGTACCTACCTGTTGGACCTGACAGGTAACCTCAGGTACAGGTGTCTGTCTGATGTGCCTACCTGTTGGACCTGACAGGTAACCTCAGGTACAGGTGTCTGTCTGATGGACCTTCCTGTTGGACCTGACAGGTGACCACAGGTACAGGTGTCTGATGTACCTACCTGTTGGACCTGACAGGTAACCTCAGGTACAGGTGTCTGATGTACCTACCTGTTGGACCTGACAGGTAACCTCAGGTACAGGTGTCTGTCTGATGTACCTACCTGTTGGACCTGACAGGTAACCTCAGGTACAGGTGTCTGTCTGATGTACCTACCTGTTGAACCTGACAGGTAAGCTCAGGTACAGGTGTCTGATGTACCTACCTGTTGGACCTGACAGGTAACCTCAGGTACAGGTTTCTGATGGACCTACCTGTTGGACCTGACAGGTAACCTCAGGTACAGGTGTCTGATGTACCTACCTGTTGGACCTGACAGGTGACCTCAGGTTCAGGTGTCTGTCTGATGTACCTACCTGTTGGACCTGACAGGTAACCTCAGGTTCAGGTGTCTGATGTACCTTCCTGTTGGACCTGACAGGTAACTTCAGGTTCAGGTGTCTGATGTACCTACCTGTTGGACCTGACAGGTAACCTCAGGTACAGGTGTCTGATGGACCTACCTGTTGGACCTGACAGGTAACCTCAGGTTCAGGTGTCTGATGTACCTTCCTGTTGGACCTGACAGGTAACTTCAGGTTCAGGTGTCTGATGTACCTACCTGCTGGACCTGACAGGTGACCTCAGGTACAGGTGTCTGATGTACCTACCTGTTGGACCTGAGAGGTAACCACAGATAAGGTATCTGATGCACACAGGTTTTGTATCGTGTAGTATTGTGTTGTAGTGTGTTTTGTTGCATTGCATCATGTTGTGTTGTGTTGCATTGCATGTCATGGCATTGTATTGTATTACTTTTTTGTCACACATCTCTGTGTGAAATTGGGGCTGCTGTCTCTGTGGAGAGTGCGTCACCACTGTGCAGTGTCACTTTTTTTTTTTAATCTGTTTGCAGGTGTGTTTGTTTTGTAATCCAAGTGGTGCCACTTTTTTCTGTTTTATCTGTTTGCAGGTGTATTTGTTTTTTAGTCCAAGTGGTGCCACTTTTTTCTGTTTTACCAGTTTGCGGGTGTATTTGTTTTGTAATCCAAGTGGATTTTTCTACACGATTTTGCCAGGGACAACCCTTTTGTTGGTGTGGGATATTTAACGTACAATAAGTGCCTGCTGTGCGCATGACCTTGATTCGTTGCCTCATCCGAATGACTAGCATCCAGGCCACAGTCAGGCATTGGACTTCTGATCCAGAGTTCAGCTGTGATGAGGGTTCAGGGCTCTGTTTCGGCATGGTGCTGCGTCCTTGGGAAGGATACTGTACTCTGATTTTCCTCGCTCCCAGCCCAAGACACAGTGGATATGAATTCACTGTTCCGATCTCTGTAAAGGGCTATAGGACTTCAAGATTTGTTTGAGGCCTGCACATCTAGGAGAGAGGAAAAATCTCCACCCTAAAGAAATCAGGCACTGTGTGATCTAGGATTCGAACTGAAGACTGTCGGTTTGAAAGTGGAAAGGATCTAACCTCAGGGCCCTGTTGCAGTGCCCGCGGTCCTGGAGCACGAGGCCATCGCGGGACTGACGGCCAGCAAGCCTGCAGGACTGAGGGGTCGATCCTCCAGCAACGCTAGAGAGATGGATGACGAGAAGGACAGCACGCACTCTCTGGATGCCTTGATGCGTACGGTGAGTGTGTAGGGGGGATGGAGGTGGGACAGCACTGTGGGTAGAGAGGGGGAGGGAGACTGGGTATGTGGGTGCACACACCGGCAGGTACACAATACGCATGTGCCAGCATGCACATACACACACATACGTACAGTTGCACATCTACAATTACATCACTACTTGTGTTGGCAAATGATTGTTTGTTTGTGTTTTGATGTTTTTGTGTACTGTCTTACAACACTACTTGTGTTGGCAAATGATTTTTGACTCACTTGTGTAAACAAAGTGAGTTTATGTTTTAACCCGGTGTTCGGTTGTCTGTGTGTGTGTCTGTGTCTGTGCCTGTGTGTCTGTGTGTCCGTGGTAAACTTTAACATTGACATTTTCTCTGCAACTACTTTGTCAGTTGACACCAAATTAGGCATAAAAATAGGAAAAATTCAGTTCTTTCCAGTCATCTTGTTTAAAACAATATTGCACCTCTGGGATGGGCACAGAAAATTTAAAAAATGAAGCCTAATTATATGCAAACTGCATTTACTGTTATATTTATATTTTTTGTATTCTCTAAACTTGGCGCTTTGATCTGATATTCTGACCCAACAACAAGAGCAGTCATTATTATCATTTTTTGTTCAAACAGGAACTTCTTTTGCTAAGCATGGAATTTTTATTTATTTTGCAAATGTTTTGGTGCAGATAGTAAAAAAGGGAAATTACTCTGTAATTAATGCTAGGGGACTTAATTTGCTTTAAACTGATCTTTCTCATCTTGAACATTACATTTTGAAATTATACTCCATACATAAAAAGCTTGGATTTTTTTTTAAGTGTATCACAAGTGAGTCTTGAAGGCCTTGCCTCTCTTATTTGTTTGTGTTTTGATATTTTTGTGTACTGTCCCTTCAAACATTTTTTTTGTGTGTGTCCTTGGTACATTGGTCATGTTAGAAATGATTGAACAGGTAAATGAAATAGGGAATCTGTTTGAACATATCAGGTCTTGTATGATGATGAAGACGTGTGTCTCTCTCTCTCCAGCTCAACAGTTTCATGATAATGATGATGATGATGATGTGTGTATGTCTCCAGCTAAACAGTTACATGATTATGATGATGTGTGTCTCCAACTTAACAGTTAAATGATAATAATAGTAATGATGGTGTGTGTTTTTATGTCTCCATCTTAACAGTTACACAATGATAACAATAATGATGATGTGTGTGTCTCCAGATAAACAATTACATGATGATAATGATGTTGTGTATGTCTCCAGCTAAACAGTTATATGATGATAACGATGATGATGATGTGTGTTTGTCTCCAGCTAAACAGTTACATGATGATAATGATGATGATGATGTGTGTGTCTCCAGCTAAACAGTTACATGATGATAACTATAATGACATGTATGATGTGTGTCTCCAGCTAAACAGTTACATGATGATAACGATGATGTGTATGTCTCCAGCTAAACAGTTACATGATGATAATGATGATGATGTGTATGTCTCCAGCTAAACATTTACATGATGATAATGATGATGTGTATGTCTTCAGCTAAACAGTTACATGATGATAATGATGATGATGATGTGTGTCTCCAGCTAAACAGTTACATGATGATATTGATGAAATGTATGTCTCCAGCTAAACAGTTACATGATGATAATGATGATGATGTGTATGTCTCCAGCTAAACAGTTACATAATGATGATGATGATGTGTATGTCTTCAGCTAAACAGTTACAGAATGATAATGATGATGATGATGTGTGTGTGTCTCCAGCTAAACAGTTACATGATAACAATGATGATGGTGATGTGTGTGTCTCCAGCTAAACAGTTACATGATGATAATGATGATGGTGATGTGTGTGTCTCCAGCTAAACAGTTACATGATGATAATGATGATGATGATGTGTGTGTCTCCAGCTAAACAGTTAGATGATGATAACTATAATGGCAATGTATGTATCTGTGTGTCTCCAGCTAAACAGTCACATGATGATAACTATAATGACAATGTTATGTGTGTGTCTCCAGCTAAACAGTTACAGGATGATAACTATAATGACAGTGTATGTGTGTGTCTCCAGCTAAACAGTTACAGGATGATAACTATAATGGCAATGTATGTGTCTGTGTTTCTCCAGCTAAACAGTTACATGCGGATCCTTACGCAGCACGCGGTGGACCCTGAGCTGGTCAAACAGATATTCCGTCAGCTGTACTACTTCCTGTGTGCCGGAGCACTCAACAATTTGCTGCTGCGCAAGGATATGTGTAACTGGTCTAAAGGCATGCAGATCAGGTAGGTCGCTCATAGAGATTGGCAGATCAGCTGGGTCACTTATAGAGATATTCAGATTATGTGGGTCACTCATAGAGATATGCCGATCTGGTGGGTCTTTTATAGAGATATGCAGATCAGGTAGGTCACAAGTAGAGATATGCAGATCAGGTGGGTCTCTTACAGATATGTAGATTAGGTTGGTCACTCATAGAGATATGTAGATCAGGTGGGTCACTTGTAGAGATACACAGATTAGATGGGTCACTCAGAGATATGCAGATCAAGTAGGTGACTCATAGAGATATGCAGATCAGGTGGGTCATTTATAGAGATATGCAGATCAAGTAGGTAATTCATAGAGATATGCAGATCAGATGGGTCACCCATAGAGGTATGCAGATCAGATGGTCACCCATAGAGATATGCAGATCAGATGGGTCACTCAGATATATTCAGATCAGGTGGGTCACTCATAGAGATATGCAGATCAGGTAGATCATGCAGAAAGATATACAGCTCAAGCAGGTCACTTACAAAGATCAGTAAGTCAAATGGCAGATCTTCTGTGTTTGTTGGCTGCAATTTTTAAGTATGTTTATGTATTAGTGGCATTTTTTTGTGCAGGACTGTTTTACCATGCAGTTTTGGCAACCATTCTCTGCAGGTGCTTTTGTGTGTGTGTGTGTGTGTGTGTAAGGTGGGTATGGTTTATGCTTTCATCATCAAGCAAAAGCTGACATGCATTACATGACCTTTCACATACATATTTGTTGTTCTGTATATAATGAATAAACAACCTGAGTCACCTGTTGTTGACTGTTGTGGTACAGGTATAACCTGAGTCACCTGTTGCTGACTGTTGCAGTATAGGTACAGCCTGAGTCACCTTTGACTTGTGTTACAGGTACAACCTGAGTCACCTTTAACTTGTGTTACAGGGACAACCTGAGTCACCTTTTGACTGGTGTTACAGGTACAACCTGAGTCACCTGGAGCAGTGGCTGAGGGACAACAAGCTGAACGAGTCCGGGGCCCAGCTGTCCCTGGAGCCCATCATCCAGGCTTCACAGCTGCTGCAGGCACGCAAGACTGACACCGACGTGGACAGCATCTGTGAGATGTGCTCACGCCTCACCACCGCTCAGGTACTGCTTTGTGGAGGGTGGGGCGGGGGGGAGTTGGGGTGGGGGTTGTGGGGGCATCTGTGAGATGTGCTCACGCCTCACCACCGCTCAGGTACTGCTTTGTGGAGGGTATTTGAGGGTGTTCATGGGCACAGTGTGTGGAAGGGTAGATTGTAGGGAGTGAGGGTGGGGGCATCTGTGAAATGTGCTCACGTCTCACCGCAGCACAGGTACGCTGTGGGGAGGGTGGAAGGGGGGTTTCTGTGAGGTGTACTCACGACTCACCATGACACAGGTAGCAGCTTTGTGAGGGGTGGGGTTGGTTTGAGGACAGGGTGTGGAAGGGTGGAGTGATAGGAGGGGGTGTCTGTGAAACAGGTACACTTCACAGGTAGCACTATTTTGGAGATGGGGGGGGGGGGTGTTTGAGGGTGTGTGTGTTGACAGAGTGGAAGGGTGGAGTGTGTGTGACAGATCATTCACAGAGTTGGGTCACTGTGTGTGTGACAGATAATTGTGTCACTGTGTGTGTGTGACAGATCATTGTGTCACTGTGTGTGTGACACGTCATTCACAGTTGTGTTACTGTGTGTGTGTGACACGTCATTCAGAGTTGTGTCACTGTGTGTGTGTGACACATCATTCACCAAGTTGTGTCACTGTGAGATCATTGTGTCACTGTGTGTGTGACACATCATTCACAGAGTTGTGTCACTGTGTGTGTGACACATCATTCACAGAGTTGTGTCACTGTGTGTGTGACAGATCATTGTGTCACTGTGTGTGTGACATGTCATTCACAGAGTTGCGTCACTGTGTTTGTGACAAATCATTCAGTGTTGTGTCACTATGTATGACAGATCATTCACAGAGTTTGTATTTGTATTTGTATTTCTTTTTATCACAACAGATTTCTCTGTGTGAAATTCGGGCTGCTGTCCCCAGGGAGAGTGCGTCGATACTCTGCAGTGCCACCCTTTTTTTTGTGTCACTATTTTCTGGTGACAGTTCTATTGTGTCACTGTGTGTGTGAAAGTGGATTTTTCTACAGAATTTTTTGTTGCCATGGGTTCTTTTACATGCGCTAAGTGCATGCTGCACACGGGACCTCAGTTTATCGTCTCACCGAATGACTAGCGTTCAGACCACCACTCCAGGTCTAGTGGAGGGGGAGAAAATATCGGCGGCTGAGCCATGATTCGAACCAGCGCGCTCAGATTCTCCTAACTTCCTAGGCGGACGCGTTACGTCTAGGCCATCACTCCACTTTGTGTCACTGTGTATGACAGATCACTCACAGAGTTGCATCACGGTGTGTGCTGTGTGTGTGTTGAACAGATCGTGAAGATCCTGAACCTGTACACGCCAGTGGACGAGTTTGAGGAGCGGGTGCCCATCACCTTCATCCGCAAGATCCAGGCCATCCTGAAGAAGCGCCCCCAGGAGGGCGGGGCGTCAGGGGCCAGCACTCTGCTGATGGACACCAAGATGTCCTTCCCCGTCACCTTCCCTTTCAACCCCTCCAGCATCCTGTTGGACACCGTCGTCGTCCCCGAACAGCTGCACCTCGGCTTCCTGCATCGCCTCTAGGGCCGGGGGCTGGGGACCAGTGCTTCACCCGTGGTGGAGGAAGACCTTCCTGCAGTTGGCTTGTGACTAGTGCTTCACCCGTGGTGGAGGAAAACCTTCCTGCAGCTTTTGTTAGGCTGGGCTGGGGACTAGGGCTTCACCAGAGCGGGGAAAAAAAAACACCCAACCTTTCTGCACTGGGCCCGGGGCCTAGTATTTTTCTGTCTCCCACTTCACCAACGTGGAATGAAAACCTTTCTGCAGCGCTTGGCTGGGGACTAGTGCTTCACCAGAACCGAAAGACTTTCTGCACTGGGCTGGGAACTAGTGCTTTTCTGTCGCCCACTTCACCAAGGCTGAATGAAAAACCATTCTGCACTGGGCTGGGGCCTAGTGTTTTGCTGTCTCCCACTTCACCAGTGATGAATGAAAACCTTCCTGCGGCATTTGTTAGGCTGGCCTAGGGACTAGTGCTTCTCCAGAGCTGAATGAAAACCTTTCTGTACTGGGCTGGGGACTAGTACTTCGCTGTCTCCCTTTTCAAAGCTGAATGAAAACCTTTCTGCATGGGGCTGGGGACTAGTACTTCGCTGTCTCCCTTTTTAAAGCTGAATGAAAACCTTTCTGCACTGGGCTGAGGACTAGTGTTTCGCCGTCTCCCTTTTCAAAGCTGAATGAAAACCTTTCTGCACGGGGCTGGGGACTAGTGTTTCGCCGCCTCCCTTTTCAAAGCTGAATTGAAACCTTTCTGCACAATCTGCACGTTTGGGCTGGGGCCTAGTGCTTCAGTGTCTTCCACTTAACCACAGCTGAATAAAAACCTACACTGCTAACAGAACCAAGGCAGAGCACTGTGCTTTTCCATCCTTCACTTCACCTTTTTTTTTTTTTTTTCCTTTAGCTGAAAAGATCCAGGAGGAATAGACAGCACTACCTTGCACTGTAAGATGAATGCAGAGCTGTGTGCTTTTCCATCTTCACAGTCGCCGTTTTTTTCACTCCAAACTGTCAGACCTCAGCCGCAGAAGTGCAGACAGTGCTGCCTGCATTGTAGGCTTAAGGCAAAGCTGTGTGCTCCTTCATCTTGACCCCTTTTTTTGTGTGTGTGTGTGCCAAAGCTTGTTACATCAAGGCTTTTGCCGTAAAGAGCATAGAATGACGCTGCACAGACTGTAAGCATGGGTTCACCTTTCCCAGCAAGCAAAAGCAACCTTCACTTCTGCCGATACTGTTGTGGTGTAGACCAGTTGCTGTTAGGAATTGTTTCACCACCACAATAGATATTGAACTTAGACAATGGGGAATCGTGATTATACATGGGGCATGCATGGGACATGTATTTTTTAATCACGCCCCCACGCCCCCTTTTTTTTTTAGGGAGTGTGGGGGTGGCGAGAAGGGATCAGAGTAGGTTTGTTTTTTTTATTATTACCATGGTCTCGATGAGATTGAACATCGAACAGTCAGAGACTTGCCATCACTGACAGCTGGAAGATAGCTGGGATAAAGAGGTAGGGCGAGGGGCATGATGTTTCACAGGTGATGATGGGACAGCAGCGTGCAGGTGTGTTCTGTCTACACTGTGTGCAGCCTGTCCTGATGATGGGTCCTGCACTGTGGCCGCAGTCTTCTGCACAGTTTCTGTCCTCTGTGGGAAGTTGTTGGCAGTTTCTGTACTCTGTGGGAAGTTGTTGGCAGTTTCTTCACTCTGTGGGAAGTTGTTGACAGTTTCTGTACTCTGTGGGAAGTTGTTGACAGTTTCTTCACTCTGTGGGAAGTTGTTGACAGTATCTTCACTCTGTTGAAAGTTGTTGACAGTATCTTCACTCTGTGGGAAGTTGTTGGCAGTTTCTGTACTCTGGGAAGTTGTCTGTGAGAAGTTGTTGACAGTTTCTGTACCCAGTGGGAAGTTGTTGACAGTTTCTTCACTCTGTGGGAAGTTGTTGACAGTTTCTGTACTCTGTGGGAAGTTGTTGACAGTTTCTGTACTCTGTGGGAAGTTGTTGACAGTTTCTGTACTCTGTGGGAAGTTGTTGGCAGTTTCTGTACTCTGTGGGAAGTTGTTGACAGTTTCTGTACTCTGTGGGAAGTTGTTGACAGTTTCTGTACTCTGTGGGAAGTTGTTGACAGTTTCTGTACTCTGTGGGAAGTTGTTGGCAGTTTCTTCACTCTGTGGGAAGTTGTCTGTGAGAAGTTGTTGACAGTTTCTGTACCCTGTGGGAAGTTGTTGGCAGTTTCTTCACTCTGTGGGAAGTTGTTGACAGTGTTTTCACTCTTTAGAAAGTCGTTGGCAGTTTATGTACTCTGTGGGAGGTTGTTGACAGTCTCTGTGCTCTGAAGACGTTGACTGTTTCTTCAGTCTGTATGAAGTCCACTGCGCTGGTTTAGAGCTGAGCGTTTCCTGTGCTTGATGGGGGCACATGTTTACCCGGGCCACCTAACCTCATGAGACAAACCAGGAAAGAAAAGGAAGAGCAGCTTCGGCGCCTTCTCATAAAGTAGAAGTTCAAAAGCTCAGAATGGAGGAGAAAATCTGGGTTTGTTGGCGGTTCCCGTTGTGAACAATGCTGTCAAACAGCCGAAAGTCCTTTCAGTTCGTGGTTGGTGAAAATGGACAACAGCTGTTGATCTCTCTGCAGATCAGCATTTAATCCAGAATAAGGGATGAAAACAACAGCAAGCTTGCCACCACCCTCCCTCTCCCTGGCCCCCACCTCCTTGTGTCCACGGCAGGGTGCCATGAGTGATCTTAGCAATGCTAAGTTTGCCTAGTGCTAATTCTACAGAAAATGTGGACTTAACGCTAAGCAAACTTAGTGCTGCTAAGTTGGCTCGTAAAACTCAGGCCTGAACCTTTTCCTCAGATCCAAAAGAAAGACAAGTAGAGCGGAGTTCAGTGACCTGTAGGCTAGCCGCCTTAAGGTCAGGTTGTTCAACGCTGGGGTCTTGGTTCAGTGAAGGTTGCGTTGTTCAAGGTGGTGAAGTCCTGAGAACCAAACAAAGATTTGTTCAGCTTTCTTTTTTTCTTTTTTCTTTTTTTTTTTAACCTCCACATTCATTCCATCCTCTTTTCCCTCCCTCCATGTCTTTCCTCTCTCTCTGTCCCCTGTCTGTCTTCTCCACCACCCCCTCACCTGCTTACTGCCTTTCAAGGGAGGTGGGTTTTTCTGCTGGTGGGTCTGTAGGGGACGTTGCTGACTCTCCTCCCTGGCCAGCTGCTGTACACTGCGCTAGTCGTCACACTGCTGTTGGTGTTGTGTACCGTGTCCTGTCCAACCTGTGTCGGCTGGCACGTCGTGTGTAGCGCAAGTTGCTCTGTTCTGTGTGTTAGTACATGTTGGTGTTGTGTACCGTGTCCTGTCAAACCTGTGTCAGCTGGCACGTCGTGTGTAGCGCAAGTTGCTCTGTTCTGTGTGTTAGTACATGTTGGTGTTGTGTACCGTGTCCTGTCAAACCTGTGTCAGCTGGCACGTCGTGTGTAGCGCAAGTTGCTCTGTTCTGTGTGTTAGTACATGTTGGTGTTGTGTACCGTGTCCTGTCCAACGTGTCAGCTGGCACGTCGTGTGTAGCGCAAGTTGCTCTGTTCTGTGTGTTAGTACATGTTGGTGTTGTGTACCGTGTTCTGTCGTACCTGTGTCAGCTGGCACGTCGTGTGTAGCGCAAGTTGCTCTGTTCTGTGTGTTAGTACATGTTGGTGTTGTGTACCGTGTCCTGTCCAACCTGTGTCAGCTGGCACGTCGTGTGTAGCGCAAGTTGCTCTGTTCTGTGTGTTAGTACATGTTGGTGTTGTGTACCGTGTCCTGTCCAACCTGTGTCAGCTGGCACGTCGTGTGTAGCGCAAGTTGCTCTGTTCTGTGTTAGTACATGTTGGTGTTGTGTACCGTGTCCTGTCCAACCTGTGTCGGCTGGTACGTCGTGTGTAGCGCAAGTTGCTCTGTTCTGTGTGTTAGTACATGTTGGTGTTGTGTACCGTGTCCTGTCAAACCTGTGTCGGCTGGCACGTCGTGTGTAGCGCAAGTTGCTCTGTTCTGTGTGTTGGTACATGTTGGTGGTGGTTCTGTCTGGCATGATTTGCTGGTGGTGGGTCAGAGAGAAGTGTTGTGTTGTGGGTGAATAAACACAAGCCGCATGCAACAAAATAAGGCCAAAAGGATACGCTGAATAGCCGAAAAAAGCGTAAGACGAGACAGAGCGTAAACCTGACAAGATGGCGTGGAGAGCCTTGGCCAAAGGAATGATTAAGCGCTTATAGTTTTTAGAGGCGTTTGATTGGCTGAGAGCGGGTGGGCCCGTCTTTTCACTGTTAGCCGCGCGAAATTTGGCCAAGCAGAGCAAACCAATAGGCCTAGTTTGCATCAGTTTGACATGGTAAGTATATTTAACACCAAACATGCAGTATAATACAAACTCCTGCTCTGTGTTTGTTTGTTTGGGGATGGGGGTGGACAGATTACCGACAGGGTCACACAGCAAGTATTGCTGGGTACGTTGCCTCATGTTACCAAGCAGAACTGAGATACAGATGACGACATGCATTTTACGTTTCCTCGCATTGATGGTGCGTCTGACCCCGTGGTCTGGAGGAGAGAGAGAGAGAATTATTTATATGAGTTTTTATGGATGCACAAGTTGTACACTGGGTATAAAAGTTGATTTGTGCAAAGCACAAGCTGAGTGCTGTATGTTTCGAAGATTTGAATAAAAGTGACAGTGGAATCAAAGGAAATTATGGGATGCTTTAGATATTTATAACTTGTATATTATGTATCTGATGTTTTGTTACGTATCAGAATTATGTGAAGTTATTGAATGCATTCTAGTGTGTGATACGGTTTGTGTTGAATTGCAACAAACATGAAAAGAGTGAAAATTTTACACGGTGTGATTGTGCATCATGTTGTCAATTAGAACAGAGATGAAAAGATTTCTTGTGTCAGTGATGAGACATGTGACAAATTAAATCACCATGAAATAGTATTGTTTTGTTGTTGTATAATAAATTAAAACCAAAATGATCAGATGGGTTATTATATTTATTTGTGTTTGTAGCAAATCTGAATCAAGTTGTATTGGGTTTTTTTTTTTGGTGTACATTTATTTGAACCTCATAATGTGTGGGTCTTTTTTTTCTTCTTTTTGGTTTCATCATGAATAGAAATCACCACTGAAATCATATGCTTTATAGTGGAAATGTCTGCATTCGGTATACAGTTATGAAAATACCATCTTTACTACCGTACTTACACAACATGTTGAAGTTTGACATAAACCACACACCACTGTTTTGATACAACTTGATCCATTTCTCAGCCCACATACATGCTGTGTAAAAGGTGAGATTGTTGACAGGTTGGTCTGCTTTTCAAAAGGTTTGTTTGAGTACACATTGCAGACACCATCATGATCACCTGTCATCCATGGCTGTGTGTGTCCCTTGCCAACCTGTTTATGTGACTGGATATCAGCAGAGGACTTCTTCTTCTCCTTCTGCGTTCACTCGTATGTACACGAGTGGGCTTTTACGTGTATGACCGTTTTTACCCCGCCATGTAGGCAGCCATACTCCGTTTTCGGGGGGGTGCATGCTGGGTATGTTCTTGTTTCCATAACCCACCGAACGCTGACATGGATTACAGGATCTTTAACGTGCGTATTTGATCTTCTGCTTGCATATACACACGAAGGGGGTTCAGGCACTAGCAGGTCTGCACATATGTTGACCTGGGAGATCGTAAAAATCTCCACCCTTTACCCACCAGGCGCCGTCACCGTGATTCGAACCCGGGACCCTCAGATTGACAGTCCAACGCTTTAACCACTCGGCTATTGCGCCCGTCAGCAGAGGACCCCACATGGGGATGCCGGGGGTCTTTCAGTATAAACAGTATCCCCACTTTCTGGAAATTCTATGCTAGAAATTTCCTCTTTTCTGTCACTCTCTTTGTTTCTGCAATTTTTCTATCTTCACTGTTGTCTCCTTTTTCTGCCTTCATGGTGGACGAAAGTCTGTGAACTGCATGGATTGTCAGCAGACAGAATGTGCCTGATTGATCCCAACTGTTGTTCCTGTCACACACACCTTTCCCCCACTGTCATACCTGTCACACCTTTCCCCACCATCATTACTGTCACACACCTTTCCCCCACTGTCATACCTGTCACACACACCTTTCCCCCAGTCACACACCTTTCCCCCACTGTCATACCTGTCACACACACCTTTCCCCCAGTCACACACCTTTCCCCCACTGTCATACCTGTCACACACACCTTTCCCCCACTGTCATACCTGTCACACACACCTTTCCCCCAGTCACACACCTTTCCCCCACTGTCATACCTGTCACACACACCTTTCCCCCACTGTCATACCTGTCACACACACCTTTCCCCCAGTCAAACACCTTTCCCCCACTGTCATACCTGTCACACACCTTTCCCCCACCGTCATTCTTGTCACACACACCTTTCCCCCACTGTCATACCTGTCACACACACCTTTCCCCCACTGTCATACCTGTCACACACACCTTTCCCCCACTGTCATACCTGTCACACACCTTTCCCCCACTGTCATACCTGTCACACACCTTTCCCCCACCGTCATTCTTGTCACACACACCTTTCCCCCACTGTCATACCTGTCACACACCTTTCCCCCACCGTCATTCTTGTCTCTCACACTTTTCCCCCACTGTCATACCTGTCACACACACCTTTCCCCCACTGTCATACCTGTCACACACACCTTTCCCCCACCGTCATTCTTGTCACACACACCTTTCCCCCACTGTCATACCTGTCACACACACCTTTCCCCCACTGTCACACACACCTTTCCCCCACTATCATACCTGTCACACACCTTTCCCCCACCATCATACCTGTCACACACACCTTTCCCCCACTGTCATACCTGTCACACACACCTTTCCCCCACTGTCATACCTGTCACACACACCTTTCCCCAGTCATCATACCTGTCACACACACCTTTCCCCAATCATCATACCTGTCACACACACCTTTCCCCCACTGTCATACCTGTCACACACACCTTTCCCCCACTGTCATACCTGTCACACACACCTTTCCCCCACCGTCATACCTGTCACACACACCTTTCCCCCACTATCATACCTGTCACACACACCTTTCCCCCACCATCATACCTGTCACACACACCTTTCCCCCACTATCATACCTGTCACACACACCTTTCCCCCACTATCATACCTGTCACACACACCTTTCCCCCGTCATCATACCTGTCACACACACCTTTCCCCCACTGTCATACCTGTCACTCATCTTTCCCCCACCATCATACCTGTCACACACACCTTTCCCTCACTGTCATTTCTGTCACACAACCTTTCCCCCACTGTCATACCTGTCACACACACCTTTCCCCCACTGTCATACCTGTCACACACACCTTTCCCCCACCGTCATACCTGTCACACACACCTTTCCCCCACTGTCATACCTGTCACACACACCTTTCCCCCACCGTCATACCTGTCACACACACCTTTCCCCCACTATCATTCCTGTCACACTTTTGTTCTTTATCATACTTTTGGACCAAAGTCTTGGCAATACTACATGTCTCCTGGCAGAAGACCTAAACATTTCTATCTGTTGTTCCAGGGCATTCTAAATGTGCCTCCTATATATATATATATATATATATATATATATATATATATATGTATATATATATATATAAGAACCCCGGCTCTTTTTTCGTGGCTTTCTATTGCATTTTTTTTTTTTTAACAGACAGGCAAGCAGCAGAGAATGATGTGTCCAGTTTGCACTGAAAGGTTAGCGACTGTGAATTGTGAATGTGCCTTAGTGGAGAATTGCTTTGCTGGTCATCATGATGTTACCAGTAAGTTGGGAGGTGAAATGGTGTGTTAAAACTTAAAGGCCTTTCTAAATGAAAAAGGAAAACGTGTTATGATCTTAGGTACATATATATATATATATATATATATATATATACATATACATGGTTGTTTCATTTACCAACTTCTTACATCGGTTTTTTTTTTCTGTCCAGTACGAAAGGCAATAAATGAAGAGCACAAACCCTTGCACACAATGTTATCAGCACACAGATGTTTCTTGAGGATGTGAGTGTGCCTTAATTGAGCACATCCAGAACTGTTGCTTGTTTGATTTATTAACGGTAAACAGTACTCGTGAACAAATCCTGATTTTGACTCGCATGTGAATAGCAGCTACACAGCGACATGCAATAAGCAATTGGGTGTGTTGTTTTGCCTTTCAGGTATGGTTTATAAATTGTCTGTTAAGTTTTACAGTTTGCAGAACACTTTGAATGTGTGCAGCTTGTATTGAAACAAGATGTGTCCAGATACTATTAATCAAAACAAATTACACAAGCACGACTTTACACATGCATGCACGCACTCGTGCGCGCGCACGTGCGCGCACACACACACACACACACAATTATACACACACATGCACCTATGTATGTATTCACAAACATGTATACATACATACTTAGATCACAAGTGCATTCGCATACACAAACACACACACACACATCACACACACACTCACACACAGATAAACATATGCACATGCATACTTAAAAACACCTAGGTATTTGCATTCATACATGTACCGGTACATACATATGCATACACATCCACACACCTTTTTTTAAAATTGCCCATAATCCGCACATGAGAAAAATGGATGGCGAAGACTACCATAGTTGCGAATGCTTATGCCTTTTTTTTTTCTTTTTTCTTTCTCAAGACCTGACTAAGTGCGTTGGGTTACACTGCTGGTCAGGCATCTGCTTGGCAGATGTGATGTAGCGGATATGGATTTGACCGAACGCAGTGACGCCTCCTTGAGCTACTGATACTGATACTGATATGGTTACCATGCTGCTAACATCAAACCGGTCATCCAGTCAGAAACGTGGAATCTGTCCATCAGTTAGTTGCTCATTCCATGGACACTCACTGTTGAACCATTGTGAAAGAAAGACACACCACGGTTGTGAAGCAACAAAAACCATTGTTAAGCTCTTTGATTCATTTCAGTGACTTGCTTTTTCCCTCAAAACTGTTTCTGTCACTTTAACCATCAATAACTTTGTTCTGGTGCTAGAGCAGTTAAAGTAAACGTCTCAAAAAAACCAAACAAAAAAACAAACCAGAAAGCTACCCCCCCCCCCCCACCCACCCACCCCCCAAAAAAAATCTCCATTGATTTCATATCTAGGTTGACTTGTTACAGCTGTTTTGATCCTTCCCTCCATGTGTTTTTTAAAATTGATTTTCTTCGCATCATAATCAAAACTTGTAGTGATCATGGTTTTTCTGTTACTATCCTGAGGTGACCAGATTCATATCTTTGTTATAATAATGTCCTGTCTTTGGTTCAGGACATTGACTCGATACATACCTTTTTTTTATCCCACCGCTCCAACTGGCGTGGCAGTGATTTTTCTGATGATTTTGTTACTCTGTCTATATATATTATATGTGTGTGTGTGTGTATCTCTGTATATCTGTACAGACACGCGTCATGTCTTGGTGGCAGTATTGTCATACATGTACCGTCTGTATATCAGTACAGGCACGCGCAGTGTCAAAGATGCTTTATTGTTGTAAGTGCAGTAAATGTGGGCATTATGGCTGTTGCTGTTGCTGGTGTTTTATATATAATAATTTACCTGTACTTTGCAGTCATCTCCCTTTGACCTCAATCTCTATCACGCCATTGGACACAGAACTAGCGCTAATTGTAGAATAATCTAATGTTTAGATACTTGGTACAAAGAATGGATTTTAAAGAGGGAGAGAAAACAATATACACTCAGAAAAAAGAGAAATTGATGAACTGATATGCTCCGGAGTGTCCGTGTCGTCATCATCATCACCATCAACAAATACTAGTATGGCCACCAGAATTCTCCGTTTTGCGAACAAAACGAAAGTGCCATTACTGAAATGCTGGTTTTTCACAGTGCGACCATTGTGCTTGTTAAGTTGTTTTTTGGTTACGTGTTCTTGGACTTTGTCATGGCAAGCTGCTTTTGAGGGACCTTTCCGTTGTTTCCTGTAATTAGTGATCACAGTTAACGGGTGTTCTTTTAAAAGAGACACAGGTCACACACTTGTGTAAGCCCGCTCTCGTTCATTTGTTTCACAGGATGATTTTTGGAAATGATTACAAAAGCCATAATCTCTTTGTCTGTGAATTAATTAACTGTTTACAAATGAACTGTGATAAAAGAATATATATATATAAAACATTAGGGTGTGATAGGTTTTTTGAAGGAGACTTTTTCTTCAAATATTTCTAGTTAAAACATTTCTTATTTGTCATCATTAAAACTGCACATGCTCGGACAGTCATTATTTGTGCATGTGCGCACGTGTATGTGTGTGTGTGTGCATATATTCATATGTGTGTGTGTGTGTGTGTTCTTGCTTGCTTGGTTGTTTTTAGCACAGTGTGAAGTATAAAAATTGAAGCTTATTGTTGAAGATGTTGTGCATCAGAAAACTGCTTTTATCCTGATCATGTTCATCAAGATTTGGTATCAGTGATGTGTAGAGACGCTTTGCATTGTGTGAGTGTATTGGTTGGAAAGATGGGGTTGTGTTTAAATGTTTTTGTGGTTTTTTTTTTCATATTGATGTCTGTGGCACATAGTTTTGGCCAACTTTCCCTTCTTTTGGATTGAGTGAATGATTATATGCGGGACTTACTTATCTTGGTTGTTGATGTTTAATTGATGAAGAAAGTGAATTAAATCTTGGCTGAATTCATTTTAAATCAATTCTGGTCAGGTGAGGAATGTGGGGGTTTTTTTGTTGTTGTTTTTTTGTTTTGTTTTTTTGTTTTGTTTGTTTGTTGTTGTTTTTTTTGTTTTTGTTTTTAAATTTCACTTGATTCACATCCATTTCAGAACATATAGTTGGAAGCAAACAGGCACAAACACAAACATGCACACACGCATATGCACATGTACACATACATATGCAGATGCACGCACACACACACACACACACACACACACACACACACACACACATGATAAAAGCGTGAAGCGTATAACCATGATAACATCGTCACACAGGTAAAACCCTGGAGGTGGATGTTGTCAATGGCACAGTGTGCTGGTGGCACCAGGCTTGATTCTCCCAGACAGTCACTCCTACACCTTTCTGTTCCACTGCCTCACTGTGTACAGCTCTTTCAGCTCCTCAGTAGTACACACTTTACCTGAAAAAAGGCAGCATCAATTCAAACGATTTTAAGTACGTGGAAAATAAGAAATTTAGTATTTTGGGAAAGCGGTAAATGGCGTGTGGTGTTGGATCTTGTAGAGAGAGAAGAGAGAGAGAGAGCGGTGTGAGTGATAAGAAACTTTAGGGAGAGCTGGACAGTACAAGGTCTTCAGAGAGGAAGCCCCCCCACCCCCCCACCCCTCAGTCAAGTGTTTCGGCCCTTAACTCCTTGCACTCTAAAATGGGGGCCGGGCCGCACCCAGGTCATGACTCCTGGATGTCCTTGTATTGCCGCCTTTGTTGATCTTGTAGAGAGAGAGAGAGATGTATTAGATAACTCACTACTGTTTTTGTAGCACAAGGGTCTTCGCCATCCTGCTCACTGCTTCCCACCAGACTGTAGGTATCAGAGGTGCATAAAACAGATCAACATTTTTTTTTTTTTTTTTTTCAGCATCTCAAGATCCAGGAATTGGTGTCTTGAGAACTATAAGTACCTTGCAAGTTAATGGATATCTAGATGCAGAGAAGTTAGAGGTACAAAATATTTTTTTTAAAGCCACTTGGCTGAGACGATAAGCCAAGATCCCGTTCGCATTATGCACTTAAAAGAACCCACAGCAATAAAAGGTTTGTCCCTGGCAAAATTCTGTTTAGAAAAAAACCACCAAAACCTATTCGTTGACAGTGAAATGAATACACTTGCCAGCAAAAAAAAAAAAAAAAAAAAAAAAAAAAATATATATATATATATGGTTGTACTGTACTATGGTGGCATCCTCATTCTTCGGAGATCAGCCAGTATTTCACACAGAGAAGTCAGTTGTGGTAAGAATAGTGATTCATTGATTGTTTTGGACGCCTGTGATGCCACCAGCAGCAGCCTTGCATTCCTGGATCATCACTGGCACTGCGGAGTGCCGTGAAGCTTTATGTCTTTCACTCTGTTGTCCCACTTCATGTATCCGGTGTGTTGAGGGCACTGTTTCCTGCATGTCTTTCTGTCTGTGTCTGTGTCTGTCTGTGAGATGTAGCGCTCTGTTGTGTGCGTGGGAGAATTGCAGGGTCCCCAACTTGTATTGAATGAGATGTGGCATTGTTTGCACTGTTACCTGCCTGACTGTCTGTGTCTGTGTCTGTCTGTGTTCTGTCTGTCTGTGAGATGTAGCCCTCTGTTGTGTGCATGGGAGAATTGCTGTGTTCGTTACTTGTAGTTAATGAGATGTGGCATTGTTTGCACTGTTACCTGCCTGTCTGTGTCTGCGTCTGTCTGTGAGATGTAGCGCTCTGTTGTGTGCATGGGAGAATTGCTGTGTTCGTTACTTGTAGTTAATGAGATGTGGCATTGTTTGCACTGTTACCTGCCTGTCTGTGTCTGTGTCTGTCTGTGAGATGTAGCGCTCTGTTGTGTGCGTTGAAGAATTGCAGGGTTCCCAACTTGTATTGAATGAGATGTGGCATTGTTTGCACTGTTACCTGCCTGCCTGTCTGTGTCTGTGTCTGTCTGTGAGGTGTAGCGCTCTGTTGTGTGCGTGGGAGAATTGCAGGGTTCCCAACTTGTATTGAATGAGATGTGGCATTGTTTGCACTGTTACCTGCCTGTCTGTGTCTGTGTCTGTGTCTGTGAGATGTAGCGCTCTGTTGTGTGCGTGGGAGAATTGCTGTGTTCGTTACTTGTAGTTAATGAGATGTGGCATTGTTTGCACTGTTACCTGCCTGTCTGTGTCTGTGTCTGTGAGATGTAGCGCTCTGTTGTGTGCGTGGGAGAATTGCTGTGTTCCCTATTTGTATTGAATGAGATGTGGCATTGTTTGCACTGTTACCTGCCTGTCTGTGTCTGTGTCTGTGTCTGTCTGTGAGATGTAGCGCTCTGTTGTGTGCGTGGGAGAATTGCTGTGTTCGTTACTTGTAGTTAATGAGATGTGGCATTGTTTGCGCTGTGTCTGTGTCTGTGTCTGTGTGTGTGTCTGTGAGATGTAGCGCTCTGTTGTGTGCATGGGAGAATTGCTGTTTTCGTTACTTGTAGTTAATGAGATGTGGCATTGTTTGCGCTGTTTCCTGCCTGTCTGTGTCTGTGTCTGTGAGATGTAGCGCTCTGTTGTGTGCGTTTGAGAATTGCTGTGTTCGTTACTTGTAGTTAATGAGATGTGGCATTGTTTGCACTGTTACCTGCCTGTCTGTGTCTGTGTGTGTGTCTGTGAGATGTAGCGCTCTGTTGTGTGCATGGGAGAATTGCTGTTTTCGTTACTTGTAGTTAATGAGATGTGGCATTGTTTGCGCTGTTTCCTGCCTGTCTGTGTCTGTGTCTGTGAGATGTAGCGCTCTGTTGTGTGCGTTGGAGAATTGCTGTGTTCGTTACTTGTAGTTAATGAGATGTGGCATTGTTTGCACTGTTACCTGCCTGTCTGTGTCTGTGTCTGTCTGTGAGATGTAGCGCTCTGTTGAGTGCATGGGAGAATTGCTGTGTTCGTTACTTGTAGTTAATGAGATGTGGCATTGTTTGCACTGTTTCCTGTCTGTCTGTGTCTGTGTCTGTCTGTGAGATGTAGCGCTCTGTTGTGTGCGTGGGAGAATTGCTGTGTTCCCAACTTGTATTGAATGAGATGTGGCATTGTTTGCACTGTTACCTGCCTGTCTGTGTCTGTGTCTGTGAGATGTAGCGCTCTGTTGTGTGCGTGGGAGAATTGCAGGGTTCCCAACTTGTATTGAATGAGATGTGGCATTGTTTGCACTGTTACCTGCCTGCCTGTCTGTGTCTGTGTCTGTGAGATGTAGCGCTCTGTTGTGTGCGTTGAAGAATTGCTGTGTTCCCTATTTGTATTGAATGAGATGTGGCATTGTTTGCACTGTTACCTGCCTGCCTGTCTGTGTCTGTGTCTGTGAGGTGTAGCGCTCTGTTGTGTGCGTTGGAGAATTGCTGTGTTCCCTATTTGTATTGAATGAGATGTGGCATTGTTTGCACTGTTACCTGCCTGTCTGTGTCTGTGTCTGTGTCTGTCTGTGAGATGTAGCGCTCTGTTGTGTGCGTGGGAGAATTGCTGTGTTCCCAACTTGTATTGAATGAGATGTGGCATTGTTTGCACTGTTACCTGCCTGTCTGTGTCTGTGTCTGTCTGTGAGATGTAGCGCTCTGTTGTGTGCGTTGGAGAATTGCTGTGTTCGTTACTTGTAGTTAATGAGATGTGGCATTGTTTGCACTGTTACCTGCCTGTCTGTGTCTGTGTCTGTGTCTGTGAGATGTAGCGCTCTGTTGTGTGCGTTGGAGAATTGCTGAGTTCGCTGCTTGTAGTTAATGAGATGTGGCATTGTTTGCACTGTTACCTGCCTGTCTGTGTCTGTGTCTGTGAGATGTAGCGCTCTGTTGTGTGCATGGGAGAATTGCTGTGTTCGTTACTTGTATTGAATGAGATGTGGCATTGTTTGCACTGTTACCTGCCTGTCTGTGTCTGTGTCTGTGAGATGTAGCGCTCTGTTGTGTGCGTTGGAGAATTGCTGTGTTCGCTACTTGTATTGAATGAGATGTGGCATTGTTTCCGCTGTTACCTGCCTGTCTGTGTCTGTGTCTGTGTCTGTGAGATGTAGTGCTCTGTTGTGTGCATGGGAGAATTGCTGTGTTCGTTACTTGTAGTTAATGAGATGTGGCATTGTTTGCACTGTTACCTGCCTGTCTGTGTCTGTGTCTGTGAGGTGTAGCGCTCTGTTGTGTGCGTTGAAGAATTGCTGTGTTCCCTATTTGTATTGAATGAGATGTGGCATTGTTTGCACTGTTACCTGCCTGTCTGTGTCTGTGTCTGTGAGATGTAGCGCTCTGTTGTGTGCGTGGGAGAATTGCAGGGTCCCCAACTTGTATTGAATGAGATGTGGCATTGTTTGCACTGTTACCTGCCTGTCTGTGTCTGTGTCTGTGTCTGTCTGTGAGGTGTAGCGCTCTGTTGTGTGCGTTGGAGAATTGCTGAGTTCCCTATTTGTATTGAATGAGATGTGGCATTGTTTGCGCTGTTACCTGCCTGTCTGTGTCTGTGTCTGTGTCTGTCTGTGAGATGTAGCGCTCTGTTGCGTGCATGGGAGAATTGCTGTGTTCGTTACTTGTAGTTAATGAGATGTGGCATTGTTTGCACTGTTACCTGCCTGTCTGTGTCTGTGTCTGTGAGATGTAGCGCTCTGTTGTGTGCGTTGGAGAATTGCTGTGTTCGTTACTTGTAGTTAATGAGATGTGGCATTGTTTGCACTGTTACCTGCCTGTCTGTGTCTGTGTCTGTGAGATGTAGCGCTCTGTTGTGTGCGTTGGAGAATTGCTGTGTTCGTTACTTGTAGTTAATGAGATGTGGCATTGTTTGCACTGTTACCTGCCTGTCTGTGTCTGTGTCTGTGTCTGTCTGTGAGATGTAGCGCTCTGTTGTGTGCATGGGAGAATTGCTGTGTTCGTTACTTGTATTGAATGAGATGTGGCATTGTTTGCACTGTTACCTGCCTGTCTGTGTCTGTGTCTGTCTGTGAGATGTAGCGCTCTGTTGTGTGCGTTGGAGAATTGCTGTGTTCGCTACTTGTATTGAATGAGATGTGGCATTGTTTGCGCTGTTACCTGCCTGTCTGTGTCTGTGTCTATGTCTGTGAGATGTAGTGCTCTGTTGTGTGCATGGGAGAATTGCTGTGTTCGTTACTTGTAGTTAATGAGATGTGGCATTGTTTGCACTGTTACCTGCCTGCCTGTCTGTGTCTGTGTCTGTGAGGTGTAGCGCTCTGTTGTGTGCGTTGAAGAATTGCTGTGTTCCCTATTTGTATTAAATGAGATGTGGCATTGTTTGCACTGTTTCCTGCCTGTCTGTGTCTGTGTCTGTGAGATGTAGCGCTCTGTTGTGTGCATGGGAGACTTGCAGGGTTCCCAACTTGTATTGAATGAGATGTGGCATTGTTTGCACTGTTACCTGCCTGTCTGTGTCTGTGTCTGTGAGGTGTAGCGCTCTGTTGCGTGCGTGGGAGAATTGCTGTGTACCCTACTTGTATTGAATGAGATGTGGCATTGTTTGCACTGTTACCTGCCTGTCTGTGTCTGTGTCTGTGTCTGTCTGTGAGATGCAGCGCTCTGTTGCGTGCGTGGGAGAATTGCAGTGTTCGCTGCTTGTAGTTAATGAGATGTTGCATTTGTTTGTTACATATATCGAATGAGATGTTGTATCGTTTGTTACATGTATCAATTTAGATGTTGCATCGCTTGTTACATGTATCAATTGAGATGTTGCATTTGTTGGTTTCATGTATCGAATGAGATATTGCATTGTATGTTACGTGTATCGAATGAGATATTGCATTGTATGTTACGTGTATCGAATGCGATATTGCATTGCTTGTTATGGATATGGATGTGAGGAGTTATAAGTTTTGTCATTCATACGGATACAGAAGAGAAATGTTACACCATTATGGTCGATCGAAAGATGTTAACACTTCCTTCCCATTCCGGTGTCTGGATAAAAAAAAATAAATAAAAAATTAAAAAAAAATGCCAGAAAAAGGAAATACTTTTCAACCAGGGTCTCTCTCTGCCAATGTCACTTGCACTGTGAATGGATGTCCTGAAAGGTGAAGATCCGTATTAAAGCAAGGTGTGTTGGATGGTGTTAAAAACATACTGTACAGAAGTGGATGTGTGTAAAACATATTGTGAGGTATGTTTTCAGTTGTGGGTGATGCAATGTGATTTTTTTTTTATTATTTTATTTTTTATGGATTATGCATCTTGATATGGGTTTCTGTGGATGTGAATAATGATAGGAATTATGAAATCAAGCGTTGATGACAGTCTTGATATGAAGATAGTGCTAACTGGCGTTGGTTCTGGCTTGTTGTGTAACATAACAAAAGTAGATTTGGGTCTGGGCAAAACTCAAATAATTATGTAGATGAATTGTTTTTGTTTTTTTAATGTTTTGTGCAGGAAATATACTGACAGTAGCCTTTAGCTTGGATATCATTCATGTAGTGAAATAGGATCATGTTTGTTTGTTTTTCTTTCTGTGTGTGTGAATAACATAAGTGAGTGACCCAGGTCTCTCTGTGTGAGGTCAGTGAGGAAGCGGCATTTCACACGGACTCACAGTCCGATGGTTTGTGTGGAGCGATGAAGACTGTGTTTCATTCTCTTCATCTCACCACCCATCATAGGGAAAAAAAACAACAACAACAGTCCATTAAAATGTTGATGATAGAGAGTTGGTAATCAAAGTTGTTTGGGGTTGTTTTTTTTTTGTTGTTTGTTTGTTTTGTTTGTATTTTGGTTTGTTCATTTCTTTGTGTTGTTGTCTGTCTGGAATTCTGCCCTCTGTCTGTGTCTTTCTGTCTTCCCTCTGTCTGTCTGTCTGTATCCCCTCTGTCCCTCTTTGTCTCTGTCTGTCTGTCTCTCTGTCTGTCTGTCTGTCTTTCTCTCTGTCTGTCTGTCTCTCTCTCAGCTCTGTCTTTCAACTCTGTCTCTCTCAACTCTGTCTGTCTGTCTGTCTGTCTCTTTCACTCTCTCTCAACTCTCTCTCTATCTCTCTCAACTCTGTCTGTCTCTCTCTTTCACTCTCTCTCAACTCTCTCTCTCTCTCTCTCTCTCAACTATGTCTGTCTCTCTCTCAACTCTCTCTCTCTCTCTCTCAACTCTGTCTCTCTCTTTCTCTCTCTCTCTCAACTCTCTCACTCTATCATCTCTCTTTCTCTCTCTCAACTCTCTCTCTCTCTCTCAACTCTAAACTCTGTCTGTCAGTCTCTCTCTCTCTCTCTCTCTCTCTCTCTCTCTCTCTCTGCTAAGATTTTTTTTCTTTAAGAGCCAAACCAAAAGACAGGGTGTCTGGAAAGAAAACAGTGGTGGCATTGATGTGATGAAGAAAAAGAAAGAAAGAAAAAAATAAAATGATTGAATATATTATCAAGACATGACAGACCGTGCCCTCAGCAGCAGAAATTACATCTAACTTCCAGGTCAGAGTGAACTAAAATTTTTTTTCTTCTGCATTTAATATATATGTATATATATATATATATATATATATATATATATATATATATATATATATATATATTCTCTGAAGGCCTTCAACATCAGCCACGACACATGAGAGCTGAATGCAATGGACAGACCAAAGTGGCATTCAGCTGTCCACAAAGGCGCCAAATCCTGTGAGGCCAACAGAATCGCTGCAGCAGAGCAACGCAGACAGGCCAGGAAAAGCAGTGCCAGCCAGCAAGTCCCCGACAGCCGCCACCATCCCCTGTTCACACTTGCGTCAGAACCTTCCGGGCGCGGATTGGCCTGACCAGTCATCTGCGCACCCACAGAGCCCAACCCACCCACCTCCAGGATGACTAGATGGTCCTCGTCGATCTCGACGGACGAACCATATATATATATATATAGGCTGCAGCTCCCACATTCACTTGTATATACGAGTTGGCTTTTAGTGTGCGACTATTATTACTCTGCTTTGTAGGCAGCCATATACCGTGTTTGGTAGGTGTCATGCTGGATGTTTTCTTGTTCCCATGACCCAGGATTAGAGGATCTTTAACATGCACACATGCATACACACCTACATTGATGCACACACACACATACACACACACATATGTGTGTGTGTGTGTGTAGGTATATCTGTAGGGATGTGTGGAGTGATGGCCTAGCGGTAACGCGTCCGCCTTGGCAGCGAGAGAATCTGAGCGCGCCGGTTCGAATCACGGCTCAGCCACACACACACACACATGCATACACACCTACATTGATACACACGCACACACACAGACATATGTGTGTCTGTCTGTCTGTCTGTCTGTGTGTTCATACAACATAGTAGTGAAGGAAAACAAGTGCATATAACACACACACACACACACACACACACACGTGCGCGCGCGCACGCACACACTCGCTCACACACTGCATAAACCCCACACAAGACACATCATAAAGTGAAAACCACAAGGCACTTGCACATGCCCAAATGGTGTGTCTGTATCATTGTGAAGCAGCGAAATTACAAGTGAAGGAAAAGGGAAACCAGTGGAGAGATGGCCTAGAGGTAACGCGTCCGCCTTGGAAGCGAGAGAATCTTTGTGCGCTGGTTCGAATCACGGTTCAGCCGCCGATATTTTCTCCCCCTCCACTAGACCTTGAGTGGTGGTCTAGACGCTAGTCATTCGGATGAGACGATAAACCGACGTCCCCGGTGTGCTAGCATGCATTTAGCGCACGTAAAAGAACCCACGGCAACAAAAGGGTTGTTCCTGGCAAAATTCTGTAGAAAAATCCACTTCGATAGGAAAAACAAATAAAACTACACGCAGGAAAAAATACAAAAAAAAAAAGGGTGGCGCTGTAGTGTAGCGAAGCGCTCTCCCTGGGGAGAGCAGCCGGAATTTCACACAGAGAAATCTGATGTGACAAATACAAATACAAATACAAATACAAAAGGGAAACCAGGTTACTGTAATGGGAAACAACTACAAACCAAAAACGCTGACAAACAAATTGGTAGTTGCCAGAGTTGTCTCCCTTCGTCGGCAAGAAAAGGGGGGGGGGAAGTTGGGGGGTCAGTGAGGGGGTCAGGTTTCACACACACACACACACACACACACACACACACACACACACACACACTGTCACTTAGGTATTATTATCCACTGCTGGACACAAGGAAAAAAATACGCCCCGGTGCCCATGCTTTTTGTGCGTGCGTGCGCGCGCGCGCGCGTGTGTGTGTGTGTGTGTGTGTGTGTGTGTGTGTGTGTGTGTGTGTGTGTGTGTTACACGTAATTTATGCTACCTTTCCTCAAAACAAATAAAAATAATAATAATCAACAATAACCTGTTTGGCACAAGCATATCCTCGGAAAAAAAAGAAAAAAGAAAAAAAGAAAAAAAAAAAAAAAATGTACGGTGAAGAGGAAACGTGAGTTGCTGTTTGCTCAAGAAAGATCGTGGTGTTGCTTTTGTCTTACAACCGCAATATTTGCATTTGTATTTCCCTTTTTATCACAACAGATTTCTCTGTGTGAAATTCGGGCTGCTCTCCACAGGTAGAGCGCGTCGCTACACTACAGCGCCACCCCCTTTTTTTTTCTTCTTTTTTTTTTTCCTGCGTGCAGTTTTATTTGTTTTTCCTATCAAAGTGGATTTTTCTACAGAATTTTGCCAGGAACAACCCTTTTATTGCCGTGTGTTCTTTTACGTGCGCTAAGTGCATGCTAGCACACCGGGGACGTCGGTTTATCGTCTCATCCGAATGACTAGCGTCCAGACCACCACTCGAGGTCTAGTCGAGGGGGGAGAAAATATCGGCGGTTGAGCAGTGGTTCGAACCAACGCGCCGGCTCAGATTCTCTCGCTTCCTAGGCGGACGCGTTACCCGGGCTCTAAGCCATCACTCCACTGGGGCGCCACAAAGAATAGAACCGGCACCAGTATCCCATGTGTTGACACTGTCTGTGTCTGTGTTTGACCTGTACCACCGACGGGCGCAATAGCCGAGTGGTTAAAGCGTTGGACTGTCAATCTGAGGGTCCCGGGTTCGAATCACGGTGACGGCGCCTGGTGGGTAAAGGGTGGAGATTTTTACGATGTCCCAGGTCAACATATGTGCAGACCTGCTTAGTGCCTGAACCCCCTTCGTGTGTATATGCAAGCAGAAGATCAAATACGGCACGTTAAAGATCCTGTAATCCATGTCAGCGTTCGGTGGGTTATGGAAACAAGAACATACCCAGCATGCACATCCCCGAAAACGGAGTATGGCTGCCTAAATGGCGGGGTAAAAACGGTCATACACGTAAAAGCCAACTCGTGTGCATACGAGTGAACGCAGAAGAAGAAGAAGAAGACCTGTATCACCACCACCGTCTGGCCTGGCAGAGAGAGGAGAGACACCCACCAGCCCATTAACTCGGTATCTTCTTCTTCTTCTTCTTCTTCTTCTTCTTCTTCTTCTTCTTCTTCTTCTTCTTCCTCTTCTTCTTCTTCGTTCGTGGGCTGTAACTCCCACGTTCACTCGTATGCAGTTTCAGTAGCTCAAGGAGGCGTCACTGCGTTCAGACAAATCCATATACGCTACACCACATCTGCCAAGCAAGATGCCTGACCAGCGGCGTAGCCCAACGCGCTTAGTCAGGCCTTGAAAAAAAAGGTGAATAAATAATAGATAAGCGTACATAAATAAGTAAATAAATACATAAATAAATAAATAAATAAATAAATAAATAAATAAATAATAATTATAATATGAAAAAAGGTAGTGATAATAATAATAATAAATAAGACAACAATGATGATAAATAAGCAAATAAATGTAAAACATGAAGACACACATTCACACATACACCCACACATGCATAACAAGATATGCGCCAAACATGCAGTTTCACAGATATGAAAGCACAGTCAAATACACATAAACGTACATGAGCCCCAACACACACACACACACACACACACACACACACACACATTACCCTGCACCTCCCCTCCCCTCGCGATGTACACGAGTGGGCTTTTACGTGTATGACCGTTTTTAAACCCCCGCCATGAAGGCAGCCATACTCCGCTTTCGGGGGTGTGCGTGCTGGGTACGTTCTTGTTTCCATAACCCACCGAACACTGACATGGATTACAGGTTCTTTAACGTGCGTAATTTGATCTTCTGCTTGCCATATACACACGAAAGGGGTTCAGGCACTAAGCAGCAGGTCTGCACATATGTTGACCTGGAAGATCGGAAAAATCTCCATCCTTTACCCACTGCACCAGGCGCCGTTACCGAGATTCGAACCAGGGACCCTCAGATTGAAAGGAAAACCCAAACAAACACACACACACACACACACACACACACACACACACACACACACACACACACACACACACACAAAACAAACAAACAAAAAAAAACAAAAAACAAAAAAAAACAACAACAAACAAAAAAACCAAAAAAAAACCCCACCCATTCCATGTGAACAGTACAGTCACCCCAACCAAACAGCGATCTAAACCAAATCTCATCATCTACGTAATAACAATAATAATAATAAACACCCATGTATTAACGCACATACGGACAGACGAACACACACACACATACTATATATATATATATATATATATATATAAGGCCCAACACTCGGCTTACATCACAGATTGACGTAAGTTTACATTTGGGCCAACAGCAAAGTGAGAGCTGTATTATCAATGGTTTCTCCAGTTAATGGGAGTCTTTTGTGAAGAACTATGACTCTCAAACTAGGAGGCAAAATTGCACTGGCTCTTAGTGCTGCAGCCTTGTGGGCTAGTTGGCCTTTGTGGAACCATCCCAACGCCGACTGTCCTAAAACCCTCTTGGCCGAGAGAGTGGGGATGTAACTTGGGGCAAGACACTCTCCACTTTAATCCAATTCTAGCCCAAATAGTCGGAACAGCAGTTGCCTCCTCTGCTGTTCTGATGGTCATAGTCGGACACGACTGACTATCATAATATATATATATAATCGAAATTAACACTTGCCTTGCCTTGCCTTGCCTCTTACAGCTGCCCACATCACTGCAACATCCTGACTCCCTGTCACCGCGGAAATCTATCTATCCCCTCTCTCTCTATCCCAAACCTGATCACAGTTTGACGGTCGTCACCGACAGACATTATCTCTAATAGATACCGCGCTTTTTGTCCACTCTAACTGTGCTTCGGGAGTAGGGGGGTAGGAGGAGGAGGGGTGGGGGGTTGGGGGGGAGGGCATGGGGGGGGAGGGGATCATGCCGAGGATCTTGCTGAAATCCAGACATCTGAGGGACAAACCCATTATTATGAATAGAGAACAAACACTTAAGTGGAGACAGAAGTGACAGTTTAGCATCGATTAAGTCTCCTCTGCGGCTGAGGTGGCTGTCGACACAGAGAGGGAGAGAGAGAGAGAGAGAGAGGGAGAGAGAGAGAGAGAGAGAGAGAGAGGAAAGAGCGGAGGACTGACGACTGACCATTAGCGTGGAATGATTCGCGAGGAGATAATTGCCAAGTGGAACTGGGAGATGTTGGCGGCGGTATTGTTTGTCGTGGATTGGTACACACCCGGTATGGTTAGTGACCACTGAGGTCCATTTGTCGCTGTGATTGGGGATTGGTGTCAGCCCCATACGGTGTGTGTGTGTGTGTGTGTGTGTGTGTGTGTGTGTGTGTGTGTGTGTGTGTGTGTGTGTGTGTGTGTGTGTGTGTGTGCGTTGCTGTGGAGGTGGAGGTGGAGGTGAGGTGGAGAGTGGTGGTCAGCGGTCAGCGGTCAGTGGCCAGTGACACGTGGGTCGATGGTCAAGTCTGGGTCCTCTAGCTAATCGTAGTCCTCGTTCAATGTCTCTGTATTGTATTGTGTGTTGTATTGTATTGTGTTGTGTTGTGTTGTGTTGTGTTGTATTGTATTGTGTTGTATTGCATTGCATTGCATTGTATTGTATTGTGCTATGTTGTATAGTATTTTGTTGCATTGTGTTGCTTTGTATCGTGTTGTATTGTATTGTGTTGTGTTGTATTGTGTTGTGTTGTATTGTGTTGCGTTGTGTTGTATTGTGTTGTATTGTGTTGTGTTGTATTGTGTTGCGTTGTGTTGTATTGTGTTGTGTGTGTGTGTGTGTGTGTGTGTGTGTGTGTGTGTGTGTGTGTGTTGTATTATGTTTTATTGTATTGTGTTGCATTGTATTGTATTGTGTTGTGTTGTGTTGTATTGTGTTGTATTGTATTGTGTTGTATTGTATTGTGTTGTATTGTGCTGTGCTGTATTGTATTGTATTGTGATGTGTTGTGTTGTATTGTGTTGTATTGTATTGTGTTGTACTGTGTTGTATTGTATTGTGTTGTGCTGTATTGTGTTGTATTGTATTGTGTTGTACTGTGCTGTGCTGTATTGTATTGTATTGTGTTGTATTGTATTGTATTGCATTGTGTTGTATTATATTGTTTTGTATTGTGTTGTTTTGTATTGTGTTGTGTTGTGTTGTTTTGTATTGTGTTGTGTTGTGTTGTATTTTTTTGAAATTGTCGTGTTGTATTGTGTTTTGTTGCATTGTGTTGTTTTGTATTGTGTTGTGTTGTGTTGTGTTGTATTGTATTTTGTTGTATTGGTGTGTTGTGTTGTATTGTGTTGTGTTGTAGTGTGGTGTGGTGTGGAGTGGTGTGGTGTTTTGTGTTGTGTACGTATTGTTTTGTGTTGTATTCACCTTCACTGAGTTACTGATAATGATACTGTATTGTATTGTATTGTATTGTATTACATTGCATTCCATTGTATTGTATTGTATTGTATTGTATTGCCATCCTTTTTGTCACCACAGACACACCAAAAATCCGGCTGCTCTCCCAAGGGAGAGCGCATAGCCACAGCTCACTGCCACCACAATTTTTTGGGTCATCAGTGTCTGCAAGTATAATATTTTGTTCTACGATCAAAGTGAATTTTTCTGCAGAATTTTGTCCGGGACAACTCTTTCTGTTGCCGTGGTGTCTTTCACGCGACGAATTAAGTGCGTGCTGCACACGGGACCTCAGTTTGTCGTCTTATTCGGAAGACTAGCACCCAGACCATTAATCAAGGTCTAGCGAAAGGGGCGAATGAAGTGCATGCTGTACACGTGACCTTGGTTTGTCGTCTTATTCGGAAGACTAGCACCCAGACCATTAATCAAGGTCTAGCGAAAGGGGCGAATGAAGTGCATGCTGTACACGGGACCTT